>NC_069500.1:1192350210-1192495210 GCF_027579735.1 Bombina bombina
AAGTCTAACCCTAACACTAACACCCCCCTAACTTAAATATAATTTAAATCTAACAAAATAAATTAACTCTTATTAAATAAATTATTCCTATTTAAAGCTAAATACTTACCTGTAAAATAAATCCTAATATAGCTACAATATAAATTATAATTATATTGTAGCTATTTTAGGATTAATATTTATTTTACAGGCAACTTTGTATTTATTTTAACCAGGTACAATAGCTATTAAATAGTTAATAACTATTTAATAGCTACCTAGTTAAAATAATTACAAAATTACCTGTAAAATAAATCCTAACCTAAGTTACAATTAAACCTAACACTACACTATCAATAAATAAATTAAATAAACTACCTACAATTATCTACAATTAAACCTAACACTACACTATCAATAAATTAATTAAATACAATACCTACAAATAAATACAATGAAATAAACTAACTAAAGTACAAAAAATAAAAAAGAACTAAGTTACAAAAAATAAAAAAATATTTACAAACATTAGAAAAATATTACAACAATTTTAAACTAATTACACCTACTCTAAGCCCCCTAATATAAATAACAAAGACCCCCAAAATAAAAAAATGCCCTACCCTATTCTAAAATTAAAATAGAAAAGCTATTTTACCTTACCAGCCCTGAAAAGGGCCCTTTGCGGGGCATGCCCCAAAGAATTCAGCTCTTTTGCCTGTAAAAAAAAAACATACAATACCCCCCCCCCAACATTACAACCCACCACCCACATACCCCTAATCTAACCCAAACCCCCCTTAAATAAACCTAACATTAAGCCCCTGAAGATCTCCCTATCTTGTCTTCACCACGCCGGGTTCACCGATCGATCCAGAAGAGCCTCCGATGTCTTGATCCAAGCCCAAGCGGGGGGCTGAAGATGTCCATGATCCGGCTGAAGTCTTCATCCAAGCGGGAGCTGAAGAGGTCCATGATCCGACTGAAGTCTTCTATCAAGCGGCATCTTCAATCTTCTTTCTTCCGGATCCATGTAGTTCATCCCGCCGACGCGGAACATCCATCTTTACCGACGACTTCCCGACGAATGACGGTTCCTTTAAGGGACGTCATCCAAGATTCTATCAGCCAATCGGAATTAAGGTAGGATTCTATTAATTGAGGATTCTATCAGCCAATCGGAATTAAGGTAGGAAAATTCTGATTGAGCTTGCATTCTATTGGCTGATCGGAACAGCCAATAGAATGCGAACTCAATCTGATTGGCTGATCGGATCAGCCAATCGGATTGAACTTGAATCTGATTGGCTGATTCCATCAGAATCCTATCAGCCAATCGGAATTCAAGGGACGCCATCTTGGATGACGTCCCTTAAAGGAACCGTCATTCGTCGGGAAGTCGTCGGTGAAGATGGATGTTCCGCGTCGGCGGGATGAACTACATGGATCCGGAAGAAAGAAGATTGAAGATGCCGCTTGATAGAAGACTTCCCAGTCGGATCATGGACCTCTTCAGCTCCCGCTTGGATGAAGACTTCAGCCGGATCATGCACATCTTCAGCCCCCCGCTTGGGCTTGGATCAAGACATCGGAGGCTCTTCTGGATCGATCGGTGAACCCGGCGTGGTGAAAACAAGGTAGGGAGATCTTCAGGGGCTTAGTGTTAGGTTTATTTAAGGGGGGTTTGGGTTAGATTAGGGGTATGTGGGTGGTGGGTTGTAATGTTGGGGGGGGTATTGTATGGTTTTTTTTTACATGCAAAAGAGCTGAATTCTTTGGGGCATGCCCCGCAAAGGGCCCTTTTCAAGGCTGGTAAGGTAAAAGAGCTTTTCTATTTTAATTTTAGAATTGGGTAGGGCATTTTTTTATTTTGGGGGTCTTTGTTATTTTATTAGGGGGCTTAGAGTAGGTGTAATTAGTTTAAAATTGTTGTAATATTTTTCTAATGTTTGTAAATATTTTTTTTATTTTTTGTAACTTAGTTCTTTTTTATTTTTTGTACTTTAGTTAGTTTATTTCATTGTATTTATTTGTAGGTATTGTATTTAATTAATGTATTGATAGTGTAGTGTTAGGTTTAATTGTAGATAATTGTAGGTAGTTTATTTAATTTATTTATTGATAGTGTAGTGTTAGGTTTAATTGTAACTTAGGTTAGGATTTATTTTACAGGTAATTTTGTAATTATTTTAACTAGGTAGCTATTAAATAGTTCTTAACTATTTAATAGCTATTGTACCTGGTTAAAATAATTACAAAGTTGCCTGTAAAATAAATATTAATCCTAAAATAGCTACAATATAATTATTCGTTATATTGTAGCTATATTAGGGTTTATTTTACAGGTAAGTATTTAGCTTTAAATAGGAATAATTTATTTAATAAGAGTCAATTTATTTCGTTAGATTTAAATTATATTTAAGTTAGGGGGGGTGTTAGTGTTAGGGTTAGACTTAGCTTTAGGGGTTAATACATTTATTATAGTAGCGGTGTGGTCCGGTCGGCAGATTAGGGGTTAATAATTGTAGGTAGGTGGAGGCGACGTTGGGGGCGGCAGATTAGGGGCAGCAGATTAGGGGTACATAGGTATAATGTAGGTTGTGGCGGTGTACGGAGCGGCAGATTAGGGGTTAAAAAAATATGTAGGTGTCAGCGATAGCGGGGGCGGCAGATTAGGGGTTAATAAATATTATGTAGGTGTCGGCGGTATTAGGGGCAGCAGATTAGGGGTACATAGGGATAATGTAGGTGGCGGCGGTGTGCGGTCGGCAGATTAGGGGTTAAAAAAATTTAATAGAGTGGCGGCGATGTGGGGGGGCCTCGGTTTAGGGGTACATAGGTAGTTTATGGGTGTTAGTGTACTTTAGAGCACAGTAGTTAAGAGCTTTATGAACCGGCGTTAGCCCAGAAAGCTCTTAACTCCTGGCTTTTTTCTGCGGCTGGAGTTTTGTTGTTAGATTTCTAACGCTCACTTCAGCCACGACTCTAAATACCGGCGTTAGAAAGATCCCATTGAAAAGATAGGATATGCAATTGACGTAAGGGGATCTGCGGTATGGAAAAGTCGCGGCTGCAAAGTGAGCGTTAGATCCTTTCCTGACTGACGTAGCACAAAACCAGCATTAGGAGCCTCTAACGCTGGTTTTGACGGCTAACGCCAAACTCTAAATCTAGCCGTATATCTGGCAAAATAGCTTCTGACATTCTAAGAACAGTCATATTTTCATAATAATTCCAGAATCTATGGAATGTGGGACAAAGTCCAAGTTTTTCCCTGTAATGCAGTTGTTCACTTATTTCCACAAGGACATAAATGACCAAACCCAAAAACAAGTTCAAAACTCAGTTTCAGTAGCTGTCATCAATGCATGAAACTTAAAGGGACAGTCTACACCTTAGTCCTCCTAAAGTATTAATTTAGATTAAGCTGCAAATATCCTCCTGCACCCCTTTCTATATCATGCAGCAGTAACAATAAAAAAGTTATTTTAAAATGACTATTGTTTCTGGTCACTTTGAAATGGCTGCCAAGCTCCGTCCACTGATGACATCACGATCTGGGCTGCACCTATGCACTCTGCTGAATAGCATTGACAGTCTGTTGAATCTTTTGTCTAGTCTTTTGTAACTAGTGAAGCCTTTAGTGTAGCCCAGATCATGATGTCATCAGAGGGCGGAGCTTGGAAGCCATTTCAAAGCGACCAGAAACAACAGTCATTTTAAAATAACTTTTTTACTGTTACTGCTGCATGATATAGAAAGGGGTGCAGGAGGATATTTGTAGCCTAATCTAAAGTGCTCCTGTTCACTCACCTGTCATGGATTTTTTATGGATGTACTGACCTTATGCTTTTAAATTTTCTACAAATAAATTGGACGTTTTATATTATCCTTGCTGTTTGTGCGCTACTTCCTTTTGGATTTATTCAGGAACTGTGCAGGTTTCCTGGGTTCGCCTGCAAGTACATTATCCATGGCATTGAATGAATTCTACTTTTTTTTAAAGCCAAAATCTCATCATAACCCAATTATTTGAGACTAATTGTTTTTCATATGGAATGGAATAATGGGATATTGTTGGGGTAAACGCTATACATTTTGTTTTTCTGCCCAATATAAGAGTCTTATGTGTAAAATTGTATCTTGATTATACACTGGGAACACATGAAAAAAGAGCTTGAGAAGGTTTTTATTATTTAGAATGCTAATATATGGCATTAAAGGGACATTATGTCAAAATTTAAATGCACATAGATTAATTATATCTTTGAATAGAAACACATTTACAATATACATGTATTGGCAACAATGCTTCTAGTAAACTTTATCACTGTTTTAGTGTTAATGTTTTTCTCATGATGTGCATGTAAAGCATAGCTAGATATTCTCAGTGCATCAGCATTTTAAATACTGCAGCTCCTCAAAGCGCAAGCGGGGCTTCTATCATGTCAGCAATTAAACGAAATCATTACCAGATGGTACAAGCACCTTCAGCTCTCTTAGCAAGCGCTGTTTTTAAAATGCTGGTGCACAATTACCATTGCTAAACATCACAGTCATCATATAACTACCTGCACACTAGTTCATTACTGTCTCCTTATAGCAAAAGACAGAATATTACCAGCATTATAGGAACACAGTTATATTCGGCACTCCAAAAGTAAAACAAAGTTCCTTTATTGGGTAGACAATGTAAAAACATATAAATGAGCAGTAGCCCTGATAAAAACAAAAGGGACAAGGGGAACCAAGACCCTCTGAGGCATCAGATGCGTTTTATGCCACTAGGGCACTTGTTCACTGATAGGGAACAGGGGGATGGTATAATTCTATATATAGATATAAATAGCCAATCAAAAAACATCCTGGCTTAATTGGATTAACCCCTGAAGTCATTACATAATTCATGACTATATACATTTGACAACTGCTTAAAGGGACACTGTACCCAAATTTTTTCTTTCGTGATTCAGATAGAGCATGACATTTTAAGCAACTTTCTAATTTACTCCTATTATCAAATTGTCTTCATTCTCTTGGTATCTTTATTTGAAATGCAAGAAAGTAAGTTTAGATGCCGGCCCATTTTTGGTGATCAACCTGGTTTGTTCTTGCTGATTGGTTGATAAACTCATCCACCAATAAAAAAGTGCTGTCCAGAGTTCTGAATAAAAAAAAAAGCTTAGATGTCTTCTTTTTCAAATAAAGAAAGCAAGAGAATAAAGAAAAATTGATAATAGGAGTAAATTAGAAAGTTGTTTAAAATTGCATGCTCTATCTGAAACAAATTGGGTTCAGTGTCCCTTTAACAAAAAAGAGAACAGCAGCAGTAATAATTAGGTTACAAAATATGGTACACATTATTTACAGAAATATCACATAGCAAAAAATGATATAATATGGCTATAAAAAACCTAAACATAGGCATACATAGCAAACAAATAGTTTAATACAATTATATATAAATGTGTAATTCTATACTAGAATACCCTTAATTTAAAGTTCCTAATTGCTATGTTCGCATTAGTTCTTAATGAACATATTGACATCCATTCTAGAGTTTAGACCTGAAGGCATCCTAGTTTTGAGGTGGAGGATTCAAAAGACCTCCCTTTCATCCAATTTAATTTCTTTATTGCCCCCTCTGGGATGCCTAGGTATAAAGTCCATACCCTGCACTCTAAGTAATGAACTATTTGAATTATGATGGTACCTAAAATGTTTGGCTATAGGTTTTTTGGACTCTGGATCCTCAATTGATCTAATGTGTTCCAGGAACCTGTCTTTAAGAGATCTTTTTGTACGGCCAGTGTATTAAATTTTACAGCCTAAACAAGTAAGAAGATACACTACATGAGTGCTGTTACAATTGATAAAGTAACGAATATCAAATTCTTTGTCAAGTACTTCCGATCTAAATTTGTTACCCTGTGTGATATAGGAGAAAGTTTTGCATCTGGAAGCATTACATCTAAAACATCCATTTCTTTTTTGTAACCATGTATTTGATTGTTCTTTGGGTAACATAGAAGGGGATAGTATATTTCTAAGTGTTTTTGCTTTCCTTAAAACAAATTTACAACCTCCTTTCACAATCTCATTTAGTTTTTCATCGTTTTGTAATATAGGAAGATGTTGCTTGATTAAGTTACAAATTGTGTTGTATTCTGTACTGTAAGATGTTATGAAAATTGGAGATGTCTGATGTTTTTTGTTCGTATCTTTTTGTGTAACTTGTTTGTACTTAAGAAGCTCAGTTCTGGGTATCAAGTCTACCTGGTTGTTTGCTTGTCTTAGTATTTCCTTAGGATAGCCACGTTGTTGAAGTCTTTCTATGGTATTAGCAGCATTCTGTTCATAAACATCAGGATCAGAGCAATTACGTTTAACCCTGATAAGTTGACTTTTTGGAATGGATTTTAAAAGGTGAGAAGGATGGCAAGAATTATATTTCAAAATACTGGTGCCTGATGTGGGTTTACGGTATAATTCTACCTCAATAGTACAATCGTGTGGTTTAATAGTTACATTCAAGAAATTCAATTGTTTTGTGCTATATTCAATTGTAAAACGAAGGTTCAAATTATTACTCTGTGTATAAAGATGAAAATTGTTAATGGACTCTTTATCGCCCTCCCAAATGAGGACCAGATCATCAATATAGCATCCATAATAAATAATATTCTGATGAAAGGAACTGCTATCTCCAAAGATGTGGAAGAGCTCCCACCAACCTAAAAAAAGGTTGGCGTAGGATGGCGCGAATTTGGCGCCCATAGCTGTTCCACATCTTTGGAGATAGAATCGACTCTCAAACAAAAAATAATTGTGAGCAAGTAAAAATTAAATGGCCATAAGTAGAAAGACTATGGTGGCTTCATCATAGTTTGGCCTATTTCTAAGGAAAATTCCAAGGCCTGTAGAACCTTTTCAGGAGGGATAGACGTATATAAGGAAGATACATCCAAAGATACAAGAGTATACATGGAATTCCAAGGTATATTCTGGATTTGTTGTATAAAAGAAGTGGTGTCCTGTATATAACTAGGAAGAGCCAAAACAAGAGGTTGCAAAAAAGTGTCAACCAATTCTGAAAGAGGTTCATTAAGTGACCCAATGCCAGCCACGATAGGGCGGTCAGGAGGATTCAACAGAACCTTGTGGATTTTTGGTAAATAGTGAAAAATGGCTACAACAGGCCAATTAGGTACAAGATATTCAAACATGTTTGGTGTAATAATTCCATTGTCTGAGCCATGCTTTACTATTTCCACAAAAATATTTTTATATATGTTGGTGAAATTAGATGGCAGAACAAAATAGGTATCTTTATCAGATAATTGGCATAAAGCCTCTGATAAGTAATCACATCTATTCAAAATTACCAAATTGCCACCTTTATCAAATTCACGAATAACTAAATCCTTGTTGGACGAAAGTTTGCGTAAAGCCTTATTGTCTGTTTGGGAAAAATAGTTTTTTGAGTGTTTCTAGATTTATCTGATTTCTGATTTTCTGGTAGGGTTAAATTATTCTTTAATTCTGAATCCAATTTAATTGATTGGGTTTCAATTGTTTGTTGAAAAATGTCTAAAGAATTACATCTAGTTTGTACCGGATAACAAGTACTCAGTTTTTTCAATTTGGAAAGGTCTATATCTGACGTGGAGGGACCGTGTCTAGTACTGTTATTATTAATAGCCTGGAGATCTTCCATGTCTTGTATGCAACAATTTTCGTCAAATGTTAATCTATTGTTATCATTGCCACCAGGAGTAACAGATTGAATAGAACTCTGCTCTCCTAGAGGCAAATCTGTCTCAGTAGTATCATTCAAAAAATGTTTCTTTAAAGTAAATGATCTTACAAATTTGTTTAAATCTAGTATGGTCTGGAATAAGTTAAAATGACAAGAAGGGGAAAAACTAAGTCCTCTCGACAATACATTCATCTCTCCCTCACTCAAGACATAACTAGACAAGTTAATCACATCTTTGTAGATATTTTTGAGTCTGTTTTCTCCTTATTCTCTGTGGGTATCTGTTTTTTTCTATGTCTGTTATGGTAACTGTTTTTTTCCCCCTCTACGCATTCTTTTCTTTTTAGAATAGAGTAAGGTGGGTCTGATTCGTTTTTTGATTGTTCTTGTGCATGGATATTTGGTGTATGTAGTACCAATGGTTGATTGACGTGTGTGTTTAGATTTTTATGTGTTTCTGAAGCAGAATCACTATCTGAAGTGTCGTAATCGTATTCAGTATCACTGAAAGATACTTTTTTATCCTGTTTAAGTTTTCTAAACCTAAGTTTTTTTATCTTTATTATTTTTATTTTTTTTTAAAAACTTTATTTATAAACAAGAATCCAAGACATACATGGCGAGCATAGTCACAATGACATGAATATAACAAAGTGATCATTTGTAGAATAAAACAATTTTACAGAGCATATTGTAAAAGGTAAAGGAGAAATGAAATCTCCATGCATGTCCCGAGATTCAGCTTTTTCCAATAACATTTTTGCAAACAAACAGAGAAGAAAAAGAAAGACAGTAACATATAAGGGAAGAAATAAAGGAGGAAAAGATAAAAGGAAAACATACAACATTCATACTTACCCAGAGCACCTCCAGGTCCCCCCCCTCCAACAGGCAGATCACTCACGGGCACGATCTGAGGACAGACACCATCTGCCCCTGAGATTTTCACTGAGGACATACTGACTATTTGTAAAGGGAAAGAGAACCCTATCTCTTACTAAATCCCGCAAATGCAACAAATAAACTTCCCATTTAAGGAGAAATCTCTTTATCCTTTTTTCAGGATCACCTCTAGTATCTGCCTGTTCAATCAACATCTGATTATGTATGGTTTTAAGCAGTTGCCGGAAAGGCAGGGTTTGACTCCCCACCCACTCTGTCAAAATAGTCTGCTTAGCTAGCATAAGAATTGTAGTTAAAAAGATGTTATGTTTGTATGTCTGGTCTCTGGGTATCAAAAAGATCACATGCTGCGCCGAGAGGGACACAGTTTGTTTAGTTAATTTAGTTAGCCAATACGAGATTTTCTGCCAGAATTTTTGTATTTTGGGGCAACCCCAAAGTAGGTGGATCCAATCGGGAGATTCAAGGCAACATTTGTTACATGAATTAGGAGCCCCCTGAACCCATTTAGCCCGTAAGCTAGGAGTGATGTAGGCTTGATGTAGGAATTTCAGATGAGATTCCCGTAGTTTCACGGAAATAGTACTTTGATGTGCCCTCTCGAAGCTCATAGCGATCACTGATGAGTCTACATCTAACTCCCTAAATTGAGACCACTTTGATGCTAGTCCCTGAAGCATGGAGTCTTCAAAGTGACGAATCAGTAAAGTGTATGTGTGTGATAACCTAAAAGAACCCAGTTTCGCTAGAGCAAAGAGCCTATCTAGGTTAGAAGACTCAGTAGGTAACAATCCCTTAGAGATTAAGGTGGATATGTAGTGTCTGCATTGGAAGTATGCGAACCTATGCGTGTGCGGTATGTTGTAACGTGATTGTAGGTCCTGGAAGGGCAATATCTCTAAAGTCAGGGGGCGAAAAAATTGGTAAAGTCGTGTAAGTCGCAGTTGCTGCCATGTCTGGAATGCCTGCGTGGTATACCCCGGAAGAAAGTCCAGGTTGCCTTGTATTGGGAGATATTTACTAGTCGATCGGTGTAGACCCCAGAGTCTACAAATCTTGGCCCAGGCTCTCAGTGGATCCCTGAACAGTATATGATTTTGTATGAATGGGGATAAAGATTTCAGGTTGGCATG
This sequence comes from Bombina bombina, assembly GCF_027579735.1. NCBI lineage: Eukaryota > Metazoa > Chordata > Amphibia > Anura > Bombinatoridae > Bombina > Bombina bombina. The sequence goes on from NC_069500.1 coordinate 1,192,359,985, forward strand.
GGGCAGGAAGGCTAAGTGGAGAGGTGTGATAATGTTGGATTCTAGGTCAGGAACAGTGTAGCAGTTCTTCTCCACCAGCCAGTCCAATATAAATCTAGAGAGGGCCGCCCAATTGTACCACATTATATTGGGAAGACGGAGCCCCCCCCACCCCCCACCGTCATTGACAAGGGAGTCCTACCTATTCTATGTTTTTTGCCTTGCCAAACAAAGGTTCCAATAGCGGTTTGTAAGGATGCCGCATCTTTCTGCGTAAGGAGAAGGGGCAACATCTGTAACGGATAAAGAAGCTTAGGCAAGGCAACAATTTTAAAGAGGTGTACCCTCCCTGAGAGAGAGAGGGGAAGCTTCGCCCAGCCCACCAATTTTTTATCTTTATTATTTATGGAATTTGAAACTCTATGTGACCAAAGATATACATTTTTTGAGTCATAATCCATTTTATCCCTATTAATCTTTTGTGTTTTAAAATCCCAAAGCTCTCTTTGAAATTTTTGCATATTCACCTTAAATTGATTATCATACAGGCCAAAATCAGGTTCTGTTTTTAACTGTTTTAATTCCTCTTGTATATCCTGCATCTGTTTAATTAGGGCTAGTCTTTGTTGTTTTTTGTAATTAACTAGTATATCCATAAGTGTTTGAGAGCATGTGGTTAGTGCAGCATTCCACTCGTCAATAAACTTTAGCCATGTAACATGAAAAGATGAAAATTTCAAGACCTCTGGGTATGTGTTCCCTTTGTTGGTAAATAAGAAAAGTCTTTACATCCTCAGCATCTTTAAGCCAAGTTTGTAAAGTAATAGCAGAGGGATCTAGAGTTTTGGTAAGGTCTTCAAACACAAAACACTTTATTCCTTGTTGTTCCATAACTACAGTTATTAGGGAAAAAGTAATAATAAATATTCAATCTTTAAACTAAATTTGAAATCGATGATATAAATCAAGGGAAAATATAAGTCAAACTTATCTAGGATTTGTTCTTCAGTCAATACACCTTTAAAACACACACATCAATATACCCAATGAATATGGAAATAAAGGCCCACATCCGAGATGGTATTAAGTACAGACAGAAATATAAACAAGAAGCATGACAATTTTCTGTGCAAATGCAAAATACTTAAAGAAATATTATAATGTTAATGCCAAAACATGTAGAAAAACCTGAAATAGGCACATACGACAGCAAACACAAATATTATTTCATTGACCAGCTGGGCCAATACATTCAAATACATAGCAGTAGCAGCCAATAACTTAAATTATGCTTACTTGATCATTTTCTTTTCTTCAGATGGAAAGAGTCCACAGCTGCATTCATTACTTTTGGGAAATAAGAACCTGGCCACCAGGAGGAGGCAAAGACACCCCAGCTAAAGGCTTAAATACTCCTCCCACTTCCCTCATCCCCCAGTCATTCTGCCGAGGAACACGGAACAGTAGAAGAAATACCAGGGTGAAAAGGTGCCAGAAGAATACAAAATAAAAGACGCCCCACAGAAAAAATACGGGTGGTTAGCTGTGGACTCTTTCCTCTTAAAGAAAAGAAAATTATCAGGTAAGCATAATTTAAGTTTTTCTTCATAAATGTAGAGTCCACAGCTGCATTCATTACTTTTGGGAAAACAATACCCAAGCTATAGAGGATACTGAATACAAAAATGGGAGGGTACAATAGGCAGCCCATTCTGAGGGCATCAGGCCTGAAAAAAACACAATCCAACCAAACCCCGCTTCGTCTGAGCTGGGCAAAAAAACTAGAAGGAAAAGGCCCCAATGACACTGACCCGCAGATAGTCCGAAAGCCTAACAAGAGACCGCAAAGCAGACTCACTGAGCCAACACTCCTCCAGGAGAACCGTCGCCCAGCAGTCGGGCCCCACACAACCCTTACTAGTACCGTACCAAAATCCCAAAAAGGGAGAGGACAAGTTGATACCCAAAAGATACAGCAAGATCCAAGAAGGAAAAAAAATATATAAAAGAAGGCCAAGTCCACAGAGACCTCGAGAACAAGAGGAGAGGACGCTCAACCCACAAGGAGCAACCGGGCATCATCAAGGAGAAGAAACATCTCCCAAACATCATGCAACAGCACCGAAAGAGACAGCTGAAGACAAAGTCCTCAAAACGTCAGAACTCAGAGACTGAGCAAACAGAAAAATTACAAGTAGCAAACTCAGAAAGGTAAACATCTGAGTCCAGTAACACGCTAACATCAGTAGGAAGACACAGAGAACACTATCCATAGGGAAAAAGCGGCCAAACAGAATAGCAGATTGCCCAACCTCCAAGACAGAGGACACACTCTAGGCAATTTAGGCCATCAGGCCTACTCACAGATCTCAAAGGGGGAGAGGCGCAGAACCTCTAAAGAAAAAAAGGTCCACTGGCACCCCCAAGACCTGAGGATGAACAACAGATCTCAGATCCTACACCTAGCCAGACCAGCCCAAGAAACGGCAGATCTGAATGTAAGGAAACAGAAAGGAACCCCAAGACTTGCCCACAGAAGGGCGGAAGAATGGACACAGCCACTTCAACCTAGAGACAATCAGCAGGCGTTAGACCCAAAGAGATCTAGCAAAGTCACGCAACTATAGTCTAAATGCGGAGCCAGCAGCTCCCCAGATGGAAAGGAACTCAAAGAGCAGACCAATCTCCGAACCAGATAAAACATCTGTTCCAACCTCCCGAACACAGGAGAGGCCCCTAAAAAAGGAACCACACCTCCGTAAGGAGGACAACAAGCCCCCTGAAAAGGAGATCATCAATAAACACCTGCCCATAAGACAGGAAGTTGTAGACAGAACCGAGAGAACACAAGGCCACGTCACTGATGAACACGGAAGAACCCCTTAAAACACCATCGTGCTAGTACACATACCAGGAGCAAGACTCCCAGCTGAGAAACCGCAAACCTTCCGCTTGCTAGGCAGGAAAGCCCACCATCAGGTCACATTATTTGGCTGTCCCAAGGAAACTGTATCATCCAGCATGGCTCTCAGTAAATCTGGCCAAGTTGTAAAACAGAACAGCCAGAACAAGGGCTAAGCCCAAGTACCCCGGAAACTGGTAAAACCCTCAACAACTGGAAGATCAGAACAAGACGCCCGGGCCCCACAAATGGAACATAAATCCCTCGTCTGATATATAAAAAAAAACAGACCTCCCAGAATAACCCGGATAACAAGAGCAAGAAGCCCTTGCTCTAACGAGGTGAGCCATTCGAAGGAGGAGACTGATGAGTCCCATAGCCGAGAATGATAGGCTCCCCAAACAGCTCAAAAACGTGTCTGAGTAGAACACGAAGGCGAGCCAACCTGTAATGAAAGGCACAACACTCAGGAACAGTTACACCCGCAGGGAACTGCACATGCCCACCTGTGGCCGAAAAACCTGGAGCAATCGGCATGAGCACAATTGCAAAAAATCATCTGGACTTTGTAGACAAGCAAGCGCCAAAAGCATGTAAAAGCGACAACCTCCAGGGGGTACAACCCACCCTCTGAGGAGGAAAAAACATAACCTGCGTTACCCGCATGTGTAGTAGTAGTAGGGAGTGGTAGGGAACTCACCTCCCCGAGGACAGCCCCCCCCGATGCGGATGGCTCAGCAGTCCCTTGAATCCCCGAGCCCAAGGAACAAGGCGTTCTAGGACGGCCTAAAGAACAAAACTGACTGACCTGAGTCAATGGGGCAAATTCGCATTCGTCACAGGACGAAGAATATGAATAAGAAAGTTGAACAATCTCAACATCAGCATCCTCCATAACTGGATAAAGGATACCAAAAAATGGACTATATATAAAACAATTTAAACTGCACCTGACACCCACAATGGCTGGGGCACTCACCACCTTCTATGAACCAGACACCAGTGGACTAGACGCCACACAGTCATTAATGCGGAAATAGGAGACCAGAACGTAAACACGCCCGATCACAAGGTGAACCGTACAGTCCAAAAAACACGCGCCTAACCGTAAGGTCGTGTCACTTCGAAAGGCCGTTATGTTCGAAAAAGTCACAAGCTCAGTTAACACTACACATAAGCAGATTGAATCACATAACAAACATGATTAAAAAAAACCTGTTCAATAATCCCCCTCAGGAGATATTAACCCTTGATTCCACGACACTAAAGGAGTCCCACTGAGACCCTGTATTTTTCATGTGTTACAGTACGTACAATCATGAAGAAGTAAAATGAAACGATCTTACCGGAATCTACGCCATGGAACAAGAACACGGCCCTTCAAGTGTGACGGATAGTAGCCTCGCCTCTGCCATGGACTTGAGAGAAGAAAGCAGGCAGCGAAGCAAAGTTCGACAACGGCCATTGCTTGTGGAGCTGTTAAAATGAGTCGGGATGGTTTCGCAGAAATACTCTTCCTGCATCTCCGGACTCTAACTTTCATCCAAGCCCTCACTGAGAGACTGACAGGATTACTTTAAACTCCCGTCCCATGTCGAAGAGTACTACCTTCCATAAGAGACAAAAACAAACTTCTGACACTTCTCTGACAACCTCCTGGGACGAAAGGCAAAGAATGACTGGGGGATGAGGGAAGTGGGAGGAGTATTTAAGCCTTTGGCTGGTGTGTCTTTGCCTCCTCCTGGTGGCCAGGGTTCTTATTTCCCAAAAATAATAAATGCAGCTGTGGACTCTTTCCATTTATAAAGAAAAAGTGGTAAAAAAAAATCCTCTAGTAAGTGGGCACCTGACTATTTTTTTTTAATAAAAAGAGGATTGTACTTTACTTTTTTTTAATGCATCTACTAAAGTAAATACATCACTTCCATGTCACTATAATTTAACATTAAAATATTTTTTCATTTATTTTGCTATTGTGAAATTGGTTTTCGGCTCAGTTGAGCAGTGTCATCTATTAAAGTACTGCACTTGCAATCTATAGATATAATTTGCTGGAAATGTGCCATCATCACAGAGTAAAACATTGAAAGGAAATTGACTACTAGAATTCTGACAGTCTGTTACTCCTTTATTCCTGGCTAAAATCCCACAGTAAACTACTAAAATACAAAAACTTCAGAAGCTATTTATCTATAGCTAGGAAGATACACACAAAGTAATTATCTTATATCAGGGGCAGTGGTTCATTTCATGGCTATTCCTTAACCATTGATTTCTGCATATAAGAAACAAATATTCAAAAGATGGGACAAAGGTGCCACCTAATGCAACTTATATGGTTGCAATTAAACTGAGACATCATAAAGCAAGAACAAAGGTCTACTTAAAGGGACAGTATTCACCAATTTTCATTTAACTGCATGTAATAGACACTATTATAAAGAATAATATGCACAGATACTGATATGAAAATCCAGTATGAAACCTTTTAAAAACTTACTTACAAGCTTACAATATAGCACTGTTGATAAGATTAGCCTGGGACACCCACTGAAAGTAGCTGAGAGCAGACCATCTCCCCTCCCCTGCATTTGAAAACACCCATTATACAAACAGAAGCAGTCTAAAGTATGTATACATTAATATACATCTAAAACTTTGGGGATTGGTTATGAGTCTGAAAATCAGTACAATGTTATGTTAAAATAAGCAAAAATATACATTTTTACAAAAACACCCCCAGATGGGCTATATAAATGGATAATCTACAAAACATTTATTCAAAGAAAACCTAGTGTACAATGTCCCTTTAAGAAGAGGTCACAAAAAAGATATGCAACCCCAGCTTACTATGAAAACTAAGATGTTTTATTTATAATACAGAAACCAGTATTCTTCTGTATGCATTTGTAATTCCTCAAACCTTTTCATTTTTAACAGTAATCTATTTTATTCGTTTATAGCCACAGCGACAGAGCTTCACTTAGATCTCTGAGACTTGATATAACACAAAATACCAAGCAAAAGGTAATCAGGGCATTTTTATACTTAGCAGTGATTTTTTCTTCTTCCTCTTCATATATGTAAAAGTAAAAATGCTTCTCGTAAGTTATTACTGATCTTCAGCAGCACATGTGCATATGCAACAGAAAAACAGTAATAACCTTTACTAGAAGCATTATTTGCCAGTGGAAGAATATTACAAAAATGCCTCTATTTAAAAATAAAATGCACCTGTGCAGTTCATTTTTTACCTCCCTATCCCTTTAATTTACATGAACACATAACACAACAATAAAAAAAGCAAACTGCACAACAGAGTACAATATTTTAATTCAATCACTTTAATACCATTGATGATTACAGCTGTGCTCATAAGTTTACATACCCTAGCAGAATTTATGATTTCTTGGCCATTATTCAGAGAATATGAATGATAACACAAAAACTTTTCTTTCACTCATGTTTGGCTGAAGCCATTTATTATCAATCAACTGTGTTTACTCTTTATATCATAATGACAACAGAAACTACCCAAATGACCCTGATCAAAAGTTTACATACCCTAGTGATTTTGGCCTGATAACATGCACACAAGTTGACACAAAGGGGTTGGAATGGCTATTAAAGGTAACCATCCTCACCTGTGATCTGTTTGCTTGTAATTAGTGTGTGTGTATAAAAGGTCAATGTGTTTCTGGACTCCTGACAGACCCTTGCATCTTTCATCCAGTGCTGAACTGACGTTTCTGGATTCTGAGTCATGGGGAAAGCAAAAGAATTGTCAAAGGATCTGCAGGAAAAGGTAGTTAAACAGAAAAGGGATATAAAACTATATCCAAGGAATTGAGAATGCCAATCAGCAGTGTTTAAACTCTAATCAAGAAGTTGAAAATGAGAAGTTCTGTTGAAACCAAACCACAGTCAGGTAGACCAACTGAAATTTCAGCCACAACTGCCAGGAAAATTGTTCGGGATGCAAAGAAAAACCCAAAAATAACTTCAGGTGAAATACAGGACTCTCTGAAAACATGTGGTGTGGCAGTTTCAAGATGCAGAATAAGGAGGCATTTGAAGAAAGATGGGCTGCATGGTCGAGTCGCCAGAAGAAAGTCATTACTACGCAAATGCCACAAAGTATCCTGCTTACAATACGCCAAACAGCACAGAGACAAACCTCAAACCTTCTGGCACAAAGCCATTTGGAGTGATGAGACCAAAATTGAGCTTTTTGGCCACAACCATAAACGCTACATTTGGAGAGGAGTCAACAAGGTCTATGATGAAAGGTACACTATTCCTACTGTGAAACACGGAGGTGGATCGCTGATGTTTTAGGGATGTGTGAGCTACAAAGGCACAGGAAATTTGGTCAGAATTGATGTCAAGGTGAATGCAGTATGTTCTAAAAAAATACTGGAGGAAATTTTGCATTCATCAGCCCGGAAGCTGCGCATAGGACGTACTTGGACATTCCAACATGACAATGATCCTAAACACAAGGCCAAGTCGACCTGTCATTGGCTTCAGCAGAATAAAGTGAAGGTTCTGGAGTGGCCATCTCAGTCTCCTGACCTCAATATCATTGAGCAACTCTGGGGAGATCTCAAACATGCAGTTCATGCAAGACAGCCCAAGAATTTACAGAAACTGGAGGATTTTTGCCAAGGAGAATGGGCAGCTTTACCATCTGAGAAGTTAAAGAGCTTCATCCACAAATACCACAAAAGACTTCAAGCGGTCATTGATGTTAAAGGGGGCAATACATGGTATTAAGAACTGGGGTATGTAATCTTTTGATCAGGTCATTTGGGTAGTTTCTGTTGTCATTATGATTTAAAAAGAGTAAACACAGTTGACTGATAATAAATGGTTTCAGCCAAACACTAACCATGAGTGACAGAAAAGGTTTTGTGTTATCATTCATATTCTCTGAAAAATGGCCAAGAAATCATAAATTCTGCCAGGGTATGTAAACTTATGAGCACAACTGTATGTATGTATATATATATATATATATATATATATATATATATATTGTCATTGGCTCACAAGATGTGTTCAGCTAGCTCCCTCTTCAACAAAGGATATCAAGAGAACAAATTCAATTTGATAATAGAAGATGGAAAGTTGTTTAAAATTGAATTAGAATCATGAAAGTTTAATTTTGACTTTACTGTCCATTTAATAAAACCCTTGCTTAAACTGTAAACATCTATGGTGCTAAAGGGACATTGCAGACTAGATTTTTCTTTGCATAAATGTTTTGTAGATGATCCATTTATAAATCCTACCTGGGGTGTTTTTATAAACATTTATAGTTTTGCTTATTTCTAAATATTCTGCTGATTTTCAGACTTCTAACAAGTCCCCAAAGTTTTAGATGTATACACATGTCCAATTTGTAGCACTATTTAACATAGTCTGTAATAAGCAAGAGAAATGTCTAACTTTTTTTACACGGGTTATTTAATATTGCAGTTAGAAAATTATTCACTTATTGACTATCTGTACATTTGTTGATAGTACATTACATTTCTTTTCTATAGAGATTACTCATATATATTGATACAATGCAAATTTTGGAATTACACCATAGCTTGAGGAAATGTTATTTAAAGTGATGACATTTTCCTAACAGAAATGTTTGCTTTAAAATGTACAATAGTTGTTCTCACATATTTCTAAATTGCCTATAAATATTTGGTGATGTTGGTAATTTTCTTACATAGCTCAAAATCCTCAGCCTGCCTCCCCCACCCCCCTCTGTAGTCTATTTTGTTCTTTTCATTACGTTTAGTGTGGCAAACAATCTTAAAAGTAGCCATACAGCTAGTTATTTCTAATGTGTGAGCATTTCGCACAGCTTCAATGAATGCGCTTTACTGGCCAAATGTCTCTTATGGATGTATAGAGTTGGACCACTCTATGGGCTCTATTTAACAAGCTCCGTATGGAGCTTGATGGCCCCTGTTTCTGGCGAGTCTTCAGACTCGCCAGAAACAGTAGTTATGAAGCAGCGGTCACAAAGACTGCTGCTCCATAACCTGTCCGCCTGCTCTGAGCAGGTGGACAGACATCGCCGGAAATCAACCCGATCGAGTACAATCGGGTTGATTGATACCCCCCTGCTGGCGGCCTATTGGCCGTGAGTCTGCAGGGGGCGGCTTTGCACCAGCAGCTCTTGTGAGCTGCTGGTGCAATGCTGAATACGGCGAGCGTATTGCTCGCCGTATTCAGAGAGGTCTGTCGGACCTGATCCGCACTGTCGGATCAGGTCCGACAGACCTTGATAAATAGAGCCCTATACATCAACATACTGAATAAAAAAAAGAAGGGGCAGAGGTAGTCATTTTATCCAATACTACCAAAAACAAGCTTTCCTATGAAATGCAAATATTAATTTTATATTAATAAATATATATATATAGGTTTAGATTGTTGTTTTTAAAATTAATTAACAGGTTTTGTATAAACCTTTAATTTATCATAACTTTAATGACTCTCGGCAGAATTAGTTTAAGTTCTTTTAACTGCACTACAGAAGATGGTAGAGAACAACATGATAAAACAGAATCCATGAACCATTATTTTACGTTAGTTGACTATATTACATGTTACATGGATAGAGGCACACAAATACTCTTTTTTTATATAAATACTTCATTAGCAATTCAATTACCTGTGTACTGATAGATCTTGTCCCATCTGTTGCCTCCACTGTCAAATTGTAATTAGATTTCTGTTCTGCATCAAGAGGTCTAGCGACAATGATGGTTCCTGTGCCCTTGTCCACATCAAACCTGCTGTCGTAGTTTCCTCCTGGTAAAAAAAAAAAATGTAAAAAAATGAAAATTAAAAACTAAAAATGACTACTTCTAAACAAGCTAAAATAAATAATACAAAAAGAGATAATTGTGAAAGATAGTTAAATCTAACAAATGAAGTGTATAATGGTAAAAATAATAATAACAAAAATATGTGTTGATAGTGGGATAATGATAGACCTGAATAATGGTGACGTTTTTATAAAAGTCTGCATAACAATTTAGCAGATCTTTACTTTGAAAATTTATATTGCTGAGCATGCACAGAAAATTATTTATGTTATAGAAGATTGAGCAGAAACGTCCACTTGGGTCTAGTGATTTTGTTAAAATAAATCACTGGTTAATATCTGTAACTGAATAAAACTTTTAGACACAAGTCTTTTAAAATTAAATAATTAGCCTTCATTTGATAGCTACAAGCTAATTTTTATGCTCCAATTATTCCCACATCAATCTTTTAACCAAGATAGAGAACATAAATAATTTGTCCTTGCAAATACACATATATCTAACGTTTTAGAAAAAATAAATAGTCAAATCAATCCATTCAACAAAAACAAACACACTAACTTAAATTCACTTGTACTAATGAATCTAAAATAAGTTACTTAAAGGGACATTAAACTCAAAACAGTATACATGCATATGAGTTCTTTATTTATAGATAGTTTATTGGACCAAAAAAGGTCAAGTCAAAGCTGATCATTTTAAAACAGGAAATGCATGATTGTCTACAACCGTTATGTGGTACGGAAGCTTATTGGCTGATAAGAACAACTCCCACAGTACTAGTGGAGGTTAGTGACGTCCCACAAGCATAAAAATAATAAAGAAAAATGACTTTAATGTCCCTTTAAAAACAGATCTCATAATAAAAAGAAGCAATAATGAGATCTTAGCAGATACCTTCTGCTACACAGTTCAGGTCACAAGCCATCTGAAAGATGTGAAATACTTCACTAGATAGTATTTGTCCTTGCAGCCATCAAAGCAAAAAGGGGAAAAAGCAAGCACAGAAAACATGGGAATATCAAACAACAATAATACATAAACAATAATAAAAACATTCCACAGAATATAAATATTAGATCATTTTTGAAAATGGTATAACCTGATACTGTTAGAAATTCAAAAATTGCCCCAACATATACCCAAATAAAATCTTCTGAACATATCATTGTATGGTCTGAGATACAGGACAAAAGTCAATAAGTTGTGTATCATGAAACATCCATCATATTTATTTGGACCTGCAGTATATTTCTGTGTAATAAACTGAAGAAATCTTGAAAATTATAGGTAGTGCTTGCAAAAAATCTTACAATACACTTATTTATTTTGCCCATTATTATTGTAATTTAAGTCTGACAATTAAGAATTTTCCCAAGTCTGAGAAAAAGGGCACATAGCAGGGTTCGCAAGCCTAACCCTGGCACATACAGTGGGGGAAAAAAGTATTTAGTCAGCCACCAACTGTGCAAGTTCTCCCACTTAAGAAGATGAAAGAGGCCTGTAATTTTCATCATAGGTATACCTCAACTATGAGAGACAAAATGTGGAAAGAAATCCAGACAATCACATTGTCTGATTTGGAAAGAATTTATTTGCATATTATGGTGGAAAATAAGTATTTGGTCACCTACAAACAAGCAAGATTTCTGGCTCTCACAGACCTGTATCTTCTTCTTTAAGAGGCTCCTCTGTCCTCCACTCATTACCTGTATTAATGGCACCTGTTTGAACTTGTTATCAGTATAAAAGACACCTGTCCACAACCTCAAACAGTCACACTCCAAAATCCACTATGGTGAAGACCAAAGAGCTGTCGAAGGACACCAGAAACAAAATTGTAGACCTGCACCAGGCTAGGAAGACTGAATCTGCAATAGGCAAGCAGCTTGGTGTGAAGAAATCAATTGTGGGAGCAATAATTAGAAAATGGAAGACATACAAGACCACTGATAATCTCCCTCGATCTGGGGCTCTACGCAAGATCTCACCCCGTGGGGTCAAAATGATCACAAGAACGGTGAGCAAACATCCCAGAACCACACGGGGGACTTAGTGAATGACCTGCAGAGAGCTGGGACCAACATAACAAAGGCTACCATCAGTAACACACTATGCCGCCAGGGACTCAGATCCTGCAGTGCCAGACGTGTCCCCCTGCTCAAGCCAGTACATGTCCGGGCCCGTCTGAAGTATGCTAGAGAGCATGTGGATGATCCAGAAGCAGATTGGGAGAATGTCATATGGTCAGATGAAACCAAAGTAGAACTGTTTGGTAGAAACACAACGTGTCGTGTTTGGAGGAGAGAGAACACCATACCTACTGTGAAGCATGGGGGTGGCAACATCATGCTTTGGGGCTGTTTCTCTGCAAAGGGAACAGGACGACTGATCTGTGTACATGAAAGAATGAATGGGTCCATGTATCGTGAGATTTTGAGTGCAAACCTCCTTCCATCAGCAAGGGCATTGAAGATGAAACATGGCTGGGTCTTTCAGCATGACAATGATCCCAAACACACCACCCGGGCAACGAAAGAGTGGCTTCGTAAGAAGCATTTCAAGGTCCTGGAGTGGCCTAGCCAGTCTCCAGATCTCAACCCCATAGAAAACCTTTGGAGGGAGTTGAAAGTCTGTGTTGCCCAGCGACAGCCCCAAAACATCACTGCTCTAGAGGAGATCTGCATGCAGGAATGGGCCAACATACCAGCAACAGTGTGTGACAACCTTGTGAAGACTTACAGGAAACGTTTGACCTCTGTCATTGCCAACAAAGGATATATAATAAAGTATTGAGATTAACTTTTGATATTGACCAAATACTTATTTTCCACCATAATTTGCAAATAAATTATTTCCAAATCAGACAATGTGATTGTCTGGATTTGTTTCCACATTTTGTCTCTCATAGTTGAGGTATACCTATGATGAAAATTACAGGCCTCTCTCATCTTCTTAAGTGGGAGAACTTGCACAATTGGTGGCTGACTAAATACTTTTTTTCCCCACTGTACATAACTGGCTTCAACAGAGATGGTTAAATATTAACTACAAAATATTAGAGAGTTTGCCAACACAGTGTCCATGGCTACTAACCATATTGGCACCTCAAAATAAGGCAAGTGAAAATGCCTTAAAAGTTCACCCAGTATGTAAGTAAATTACAAGACTTTTGCTGTCCCTTTAATCACTTGCACCTCTTTCATCAAACACATAGGACATTGACGTACTATAAGGATTGAGAGTATAACGTGGCTAAAAATTATACTCTTTATGGGTAAACATGTGATGTCTGAAAACAGGAATTCTTGCCCCTGGTGTATTTCCTACTTTGCGTAATATGGAGTGACATCTTGTCATAACTATTAGTAGATTGTAAGTGAAGAAATTCTAGATTATATCAAAAATATGAGCAAAGTGAAAGTCTCTAAATAAGTTTAGTTGTAGCAATATGGCTTTAGTATATACACAATGCAGACCTTGTCATATAGTCTGACCTTTGTTGTGTCATATTTTCTACTTAAAAAGTTCAACACAATTCACAACTGACTGTTCAAAAACTATAGCTTGCAGATTTATTGGTTTTAAAAAAAACAACACTACCCTGTCTTTAAAGATACTACTATTTTAGATAAGTTAGATTAGTTCCTTGACATTAAATTTATTTGGGAATCTTATACACAAAGTGGAGCTCTATTTATCGTTTGCACGTTAAATTTGCTAGAAGTAAGCTTTTCATTCGTGTAGGGTAGTGTGCGTATTACAAGTTGAAACTAAAATGTTTTCGCACAAACACCAACCCAACGGGTGCAAAAAGCCTAAGTTTGAATATCGGGAACGCGTTAATGTGTTTCCCCCATAATCTTCAATAGAGCATGAAAAGTGGAGAAAAAAACCTAACACCCTTAGTCGAGCCATACACAATTGTGTTTTCTCAAGTCTGCGAGTATGAGGTAATCAATTCCATGTTGTTTTTTAACTTTTATGTCTTTTAGTATTACAGTAACAAAAAGGGGCAAATACAACTGACAACATTGTACTTCCAAGTAGTTCTTAATTCATTAATCCAACTAGAAGATTTTAAACCTGACTTAAAGGGACAGGAAACCCAAAAATGTTCTTTCAGGATTTGGATAGAACATACAATTTAAAACCACTTTCCAATCTACTTCTGTTATCAAATTTGCTTCATTCTCTTGTTATCCTTGTTATCTAGTTAGCTAATCACAGGAGACAAATGTGTGCAGGGACCAATCAGCAGCTAGCTCCCACTAGCTTAGGATATGTGCATATTCTTTTTCAACAAGGGACACCAAGAGAACAAAGCACATTTGAAAGTAGAAGCAAAATTTAAAAGTGTCTTAAAATGACATGCTCTATCTGAATCATGCAAGATGTATTTTGACTTTTCTGTCCCTTTAAGCCGTCACACAATATATTTTTAATTTTCAGTGAAAATCAGCGTGCTGGCTAAAACTGCTCTGCACAATTCACATTTACACACAGATGGTATAAAAGTCCGAGCCTGCTAGTCTAACCTTCTGGCAACTTAATCCTTATAAAGGGAATTGGTTTACGAGAGAAATGAAAGAAAAGCTTCATAACCTTGAATGTGTCTTGTTACTGAAGCACTTTCCACCTCTAGGGTAGGTGGCTTTTGTTCAGTTAGTATTGCCTTTAGCAACATTCACATGAAATTGCCAAACATTGTCTCTTCCCTTCTTTTTTTTACTAAATCCCTCAATTGAAGACATGAGAACACAGATCCCTTCATTCATAACACATTGCTCAGTTTGTATAAATGCTAAGTCATTTAGCCCCTCTAGCTATTAGAATATCTTTTTAGTAAAATGATAGATCATATTCAGGAAATGCCAAATCAAATGTCACTGTGAAGACAGATGAATTTGATTGTATTCTACTTTCACAGATCTGATAAAAATGTTAAGGGGCTAAATCTGAAAAATCTTGAAGGGACTAAGTCATCAAAACTTTTGCCACAGCGTAGCACCTCTTTTGCTAACTTGTAAATTCCACGATTCCCCTTGAAGCTCTGCCCTTTCAGTGTCATAACTTCCTACAGCAAAGTTGTGGATACTAGGCTTTAATAACTGGGTATGAATTTAAAGTTAAAAGGTGGCAGAAATAAAACAATGATAATATTGTGGCTTTTGTCAAAATGGTGTTTACAAACATTACAAGTTTGAGTTCTTAAAGGGAAAGTATAATCATAAATTGAACTGTTTTCAAGTGATACAAAATTTATTTGGAATCTATATTTATTTATTTTTTCTTCCTTTTCTGACCGCAAAATAGTTAGGATGAAAATTAGATTACAATTTTTACTTCCTGTACCATCGTCTGGTAAAAAAAGAGGCTGTTGTGTGAATGTCAGTTTATGATGCATGATTGCATTCTAACTCTATACATGTGAACTTATTAACCCATTAAGGACCACGTACGTTGCTGTTCGTTAAGGAGTTTCCTGCCTATAATAGTGCGGGTCTCGCCGCCAGCTGCAGGATGAGCTGTTATACCCTCTCTCATTCCCGAAATAGCACCAAAGAAAGATTCTTTAGCATGCAGGGTATGTCGCTGGTTATTAAGGGATAATGATGTACAACCAGAAGAGAGGAAAGTATTATAATCTTATTTATCACCTTATGTTTACTTAAAAGGGACAGTAAATTCAAAATGAAACCTAAAATTGGCTGGATAGAATGTGAAAATTTAAACAAGTTTGCAGTTTACATCTATTATAAATGTTGCTCTGTTCTCTTGGTATCCTTTGTTAAAGAGTAATTCTAGGTGAGCTCAGAAGCTTGCATGTGTAGTTAGCCATTTGGCAGCAGTGTTTGCAACAATATTTATAATATTTAAATGTATAATGTGATTCATTGTACTTAATCCTGAGGATATAGCAATAATGTTTTGTCATTTTCTATACATTGTTCTCTTTCTTTTTCTTTTAGATACATAAACATTTACATTGTCAGCTAACTTGGATAGCATCAAACATTAAGCACGTCCCAAGTTAAAAAACATTTTAACAATTTTAAAACTATTGTTCATTTTCTGGCATTTACCAAAAAAAAGCGTTGGTGGAATGACACAAATCATTTCAACATCAGCTTGTCTGTTTTCTGCTTGTTTAGCAAGCATTATACCTCTCAAATACGTTAAACACATCTAAACAAGATAACTATATACAGGCGTTTTAAAATGAAGCCCCTCCTGAAACTCAGATACATCTGATCTCTCCATTTAATAAAGTTTTCAAGATCTGCCGTAGAACAAGGTGAATTTCCAGAGGCACAAAGACAGATGGATTAGATGGATATATGGGTTTCTTTTTGTCTTTTTTCTTCCTCTCTTTTTTTCCTCAGTGTTGTAAATGTGACATTATGTTAAGGTTTACTATGTCAATATGAACAAACATAGAAATATATATTCTATGTAAACGTTATTGTATCAAACTTATTAACCCATTTTTCTCTTTTTTTTTTTGCCTTAGTCTGTATTTTTTCTTTTTATAAAATCTTATAAAAATATTTTATTTTTTTAAATGAATCCCCTCCTGCCTGCAATGCCTGTTAAGAATATTGTTATTTTTTAGTTAGTAACACTCTATATTTTATGTGAGTCTTTCCACCCATCAACCCTTAAACCCTAGCATTAATGCGCATAATATGATGCACTGCACTTAATCCTGTGGATATAGCAATACTCTTTTATAATTTTCTACACCTTTATTAGAGATTATGATTTGGTGACATTTCTACATAAACCTTTATGTGGCCAGCTAACTTCCAGCTAACTAAGTTCCAAGCTTAAATACATTTTAACAAAATAACTATCTGGAGAAGCGATGCCTTTCAAAGGTGAATGAGGAAGGTAAAGAGCTTTAAACCCACAAATAAAGAACTGAAATATTCGGGGGGGGGGGGGGGGGAATAAACTCGACACTTTACAGTTATTAATGTATAAATCAAAACTAATTAAGTGCAACATTTTATCTCAAGGACTAAACAGGGAACAGGGGAATAAGGGTTTTGCGCTTGCAATTAACTCTATTTCTGTACTGCAGCACAAATTACAATACATCTATGCAGTGAGTGGTGTGGAAGCTGATTGGCTGCACACCCTCCCAAATAAAATAAAATAAAAAAATAATAATAAAAAAAACAGCTTGAGGAAAAGGCCTGCAGTGCAGGTAAGATGCAACCTAATGAGGTGCTAAGCTTTATTTTTTTTTTTAAAGGAGGCAAGAGACCTTTTGCATACACATGCTGCATTGCTTTGAATGCATAACAGTATCTGCATTTACTGTCCCTAAAATTGGCTGCAGAAATAAATATTTTCTAGATTTTAATTTATTTTTTTTGAGCATAACAACGAATAAAAATATTTTTTACAGTGTTGCTAAAAAAAAGAAGTTGAAGAAAAAATGAAACTGCACTTTAAGAGTCTATTAATAATTTGGGAACTTTTGTGCCTCTGTGAAAAATGAGATGTATTACGTGACCCTTCCAAATTGCAGCAGAGCCCTTATAAAGCTTAATGATCTAATAACGCAATAAAGTATGACACATCTACTTAAACCTCTCTCGTTAAAAGCTTTTTTATAAATTCAGTAATCATATTTTACTACTGTATTTATCAAACAGACTTAAATTGGCTGCGGCCTTAACCAGCCTGAAATAATTTTATATACTTACCAGTTATATCAAACCACAGAGGTGAGCCTACAGGTTCTGCACTTATCACACCAATCATATGAGAAACTGGATCACTTTCCATCACACTAAAGGTGAAAACTGGTTCTTCAAAGAAAATTGGTTCTGCTAATGGTGTTGGTTTTGCAATCCATTCTATATGCAGTCGAGTATTTGATGACTTCTGAGGTCTTCCGTTATCAACAGCTGAAATCTATAAACATGGGGGAAAAAATGCTGTAACATAATTCCCATCAATAGCAGCAGCAATGAAACCGATACTTCTGATATATTCATGCATGCCCTCTTGTTGATGTACAAGAAAACAATTAGTATCGCTTTTGCGGCTTTTTTATTATTTTTGACCTGTTAAATTTAAAGCTGATAGGGCAATTCAAGTTATGCCAATTTAGAATATGTGACACATCACTTTGCACATTTGTTGTTAATGATTATAAGAAAAAAACTAGTGATTCAATAGAAAAACAAACTTATAAATTCCAAGTGAAATGTTTTTCTTTTTTATAATGCGTGTGACACTCAATGGCAGCTTAGAGATCAGAGTGGAGGGTTTTGAAACATACTTCTAGTAAGTTTTCTGATTACTCTCACTGTGCATGTGATGCGCCTGACATTGTACATGCATTCCAGTTTCACTGTTTCCATGGTGGTGACATCCCTCTGTGTGTCAATGTCAGCACTAAAAGCATACATAGGAGAAGAATGAACATGCACACAACCATTGTATGCTCAATGCTGGATCTTTAAGAACAATCAAGGGGTTAAATAAATTTGATTGTCAGAATATGGTTCTGCAACTAAAGGAGTTAATTCCCTGCAAAGTTTAAAAAAAAGCCTGTATGGCTCTGGCAACCAAGGCATTAAATCACTGTTCCATGTGCTTATCACACAATCATAGGGTTAAATTCCCATTCTGCATATGTATAGTTTCTGCATGGCTACAAACACAAGAACCACAATTCCTGGTTCCTAAATATTTTTACTGGGTCTAATATTTTGAACAATTTGTCAAGCCACAATAAATATAAATATATATATATATATGTGTGTTATTACTATTGTATTGTGTGTGTGTGCGCGTGTGTGAGGCCATACATAGGTGCACTTATTTCTCATGCCTCTGTAAATGATAAGGCATCGTGTCTTAGAAAAAGCAGGTATGTAAATGTGCTATTTAAAAACATTTAATTAGAAAGAAAGACAATTAACATTTACTTTTATACCTTAATGCTTTTTATACATTTTCAATAAAAATAGCTAAATGTTTGTTTTAAAACCTTCAGATAAAAAAAAAGATGTGTAATTAATCCCATTGGGTTTAAATATGCTGAGGTGGCTAATGTGACATTTTCATATTCTTCTATTAAGAACAAAACAATCTAAATGATTTTATTTAAGAATAATTAATTATTTTATAAAGCTTTAGCATAAGGTTTCTACAGTTGAAACTGTAGTTGCCTAGAATTCTACTATCAATTAGGCACCTGCATTGGATTTGCAATAATATTCATTATAAAATTAAAAGGAAACCCATTAAACACAAGTATTTTGGGGCATATGAAGTCTCTTACACCACAAAAAAAAATGAAACAAGTGCTGAATGCCATATTAGAAATGGAAAAAAATATTTTTGTTCTAGAAAGATATATTTTTCTCATTTTAAATGTCTTTAAACAGGTTGTCTTAGTGTTGTTCTGGTACTAATTACCACCACATGTGTTCTTTTGCATTTAATCATAGTCTCTTGAAAACTACATATTATGTACAATGTAGGCAACTTCCTCCTAGTCAGTGGAGTGTTATGGGTTATGGAGGGAGATTTGAGGTGGTGGAGGAATAGACCACTGTTGGTCAGGAAGGGGTGAGGAGCAGGTAAAGTGGTTTAGAAAGCCAGGAAATGGAAGCAAGCATTGTTTTATTAGGAGAAGGTAGGAACTCTTTACCGGCTGTGGTAATTTTTTAGGTTGTTGCATTGGAAATCATTTTAAAATAATAGGAAATAAATAAAAGGAGAGTATATTATTAGCTTTGTTTTTGGTATGTCACAGCAGGCAAGGTGTGTACCCTCTTTCTAGTGTCACATAACATGGTGGGATATAAATGTGCCTTCCCTCAAGGAGTAGGGGAGATTCAAGAGTTTAAGCCATGGGGTCCCAAAGAGTATATGATGTACAGATGAGTGGGTTAACTTGTGTTTACAGTAGTAGTCAGTTATTTAAAAAATATTAAGTTAAATATAACAATGGATCTTTTCTATTTTTATTATGTGACTAAGTACAGGTCAACAAAGCTGAAGTCATTTTAATAACCCCAGAGTTGTATGCTAGCTGTTGATTTAAAGGTATAGTGTACACTAAGTTTTTGTTTTTTTTAATGCATTCCACATCCCAAATTAATATCTTGCATCTGGATCATTTTCCCTATTTGAGTAATGCTTTTTTAATATTTTAATCTCATATTCTCTTGCACACATGAGGGAGGGAGGGGGGGGGGGGGGGGAAGATGTCACCGCAAGTGTGAAGAGCTGTGTCAGGCTGAATGTAAGCACGTGCACGGCTTTTTGTTTCAGAACTCACTACTCAACAAAATAGTACTTTTGTGATTGTCTTTTTATTTCAGAAATCCTTTATATGCAATACTCTCATGTGTGAACTGTCTACAAAATATATTACTCCCCTGCTACCTTGTCTCATTGGGCACTTGCTAATAATCTGGGGTCTCAACCACTGAGAAGTGAAGGCATTTTTTTTAAATTCAGATACACATACTAATATCAATAAAATGATATTTCTAAACCATACACTAGGGAAAAACTTTCAGCACACAATGGCCATCACATGTAAAGCTGGTTCTTGGAGCTGGCTGTTGTGCATGCACATGAAGAGGTGTGTGCTCATGCTCACGCTTGTGGGAATGACATTCTCTCTCCTTTGTGTATAGTCCACACATGTGAGCATTCACAGGAATGTTTGCATATTGGATCTGATTGGAGGGGGTCATGTTAGGAGTTGATGTTAGTTCCGCCCTTTTCTTAGAGAGTGCCAGCATAACACAGCGGATACACAGGATGGGATGCTCAAAGGTCAAAATAAAACATATTACTTTTTTTGTTGTTGTTTATTTTCATCCTCAACTATTGCATTTACTTTTTGGTGTCTGTGTTCTGGCTGGTGGAGATGATCAAAAAATGCCTGGTTCAATGTTTTACAAATAGATTCTAATAAATTATATACGTATGTATATATTCATATTTTAATTCAATTTCTATTTCTAAAATATATTTTCACCAGATGTTCTCAAAAGCACAAGAGAATTATAAGATTAGACCATTAAAATGTAGAGAAATATATTGACATTATCAGCTGCTGTTTCAAATTAACTTTATAAATATATCTCAGCATGATACAAAGATAGAACATATTTTATTATGTGGTGAATAATTAGCACCTAATTAAATGCATCCTCCATAAAGATAAATAATATATATATATATATATATATACCGGTATATATATATATAAAACTACAACTACTGCTGCATATGTAGTAAAATGAATTACAAATTTCAATTTGAATTATTGGACATGCACATAAAGGTAGTCATATGCTTAACAGCAATTTATTTCTTGTACTGGAATTGAAAGGTAGTCTTAACTCACCGTAAGAATATCATATTCTCCTGCTGCAGCAAATTTCTTGGATGAAACAACCCCAGTCTTAGGCTCAATGAAGAATTTCTTATGCTCATCGCCTTCTACTATACTGTATGATATTTCTGCATTGGGGCCATCATCCTTATCTACAGCAATTACCCTGTAAATGGGATCCCTTTTGGCATTTTTCTCTTTTTCTGGTTTTTCAAGCTCTGGTAGCCTGATCTTGTAGAATTTTTGTAGAAACTGTGGTTTATTATCATTTTCATCCAAAACTTTAACAATTACTCTACTAATTGTTGATTTTGGAGTATAACCGTTGTCAGTAATAATAACCTATAAAGATAAAAATGTTAAAGAATTAAACAATGTACAGACAAAACATATGAAATAATTTGCTAGAGCACAATTCCTATAATCACAAACAAACACTAGTAGAAATGTAATATATTTTTTTTCCAAGTTAGATTATATATACACTATATGGCTGAAAATGCATGGATATTCCTACTCTATATTAAGTTCAGAAGTTTCAGCCACACCCTATGCTAACAGGTGCACTAAAAACAGCACATAGCCATCAAACCTCCATAGACAAACATTGGCAGAACAATGGATCATGCTGCAGAGTTAAGTAACTTTAAACATGGATCTATCATAGGATGCCATATTTGCCACAAGTCTGTGAAATTTCTGCCCTACTAGATCTGCCCCGGTAAACTGTAAGAACTGTTAGGGGGCGATTTATCAAGCTGAGGCAGACAGGGGCGCACGTACACGCCCCTTTCCACCTTAGATCGCCTCTGATTGCCTGAATTCCCCTGTTGGAATCCAGCATTGCACACGAGCGCTATTTTGCACTCGCATGCAATCCCACCCCTGCCTGGGCACAGCCAATCACTGCAGTCATAGTGAATTGAAAGGCTTGCGAAGAATTTGATAAATCGACCCCTTATTGTGAAGTAGCAGCGTCTAAGAGCAACAACAGTCCAGCTGCAAGGTGGTAGACAATGTAAACTCACAGATCAGGGCACAAAGCAAGGCCCATGAAGCTAGACTTTCTTGTCCAACACCAGTGCCTGACAAATGCTTTTCTGACTGAATGGGCGCAAATTCCTACAGAAAAATTCCAAAATCTTGTTGAAAACCTTCCCAGAGGAGTGGCAGCTGTTAAAACCGTAATGGGGGGCTGGGAAGCTCATATAGGTGTCATGGTCAGGTGTCCACATACTTGTGGCCATATATGGTGTGTGTGCCAGTGTGTATGTGATTCACAGGAGCATAAAATTGAAGAGCAGGCAGTATGTATGTACTTCACAAGAGCATGCATTTTAAGGGCAGGCAGTTTATGTAATTCAGAGGAGCATGCATTTAAAGGGCAGGTAGTATATTAGTATATATGTAATTGGGATGTGCATTCATATCCTTTGTGAGCATCTGAATGCAGAAATAAGCAGCATGCATTTAAAGGACATGCAGTATGTATGTATTTCACAGGAGCATGCATTTAAAGGGCAGGCAGTATTTATGTTATTCAGAGGAGCATGGATTTAAAGGGCAGGTAGTATATTACTATATATATGTAATTGGGGTGTGAATTCTAATCCTTTTTGAGGATCCGAACGAAGAAGTAAGCAGCATGAATTTAAAGGACATGCGGTACGTATGTATTTCACAGGAGAATGCATTTAAAAGGGCAGGCAGTATGTATGTAATTCACAGGAGCATGCATTTAAGGGGAAGACCGTATGTATGTAATGCACAGGAGCATGTATTTAAAGGGCAGGCCGCATGTATGTAATTCACAGGAACATGAATCTAAAAGGCAATCAGTATATATGTTATTCGCAGTAGCATGCATTTAAAGGGCAGTCAGTATGTATGCAATTCATAGAAGCATGCATTTAAAGGGCACTGTAAAGTGCAAGAGGATGGTTTGTCCCTTATCACATCCCATTAAAATTAATAAAAAAAAATACTAACCATAATACTATTATCTGTATGTGTTAAAGGGACAATCTACTCCAGAATTTTTAATTGCTTAAAAAGATAATCCCTTTATTATCTATTCCAGTTCTGCATAACAACATGTTTATATTAATATACTTTTTACCTCTGTGATTACCTTGTATCTAAGCCTCTGCAGACTGCCCCCTTATTTCAGTTATTTTGATATTCTTGCATTTTAGCCTATCAGTGCCCTCTCATAAGTAACTCCTCAGGAGTGAACACAATGTTATCTATATGAGACACATGAACTAGCGCTGTCTAGCTGTGAATAAATGTCAAGATGCACTGAGATAAGTGCAGCCTTCAGGGGCTTAGAAATTAGCATATGAGCCTACCTAGGTTTAGCTTTCAAAAAGAATATCAAGAGAACAAACCAAATTTGATGACAAAAGTAAATTTAAGTCGTTTAAAATTGCATGCCCTATCTCAGTGATTTTTAACCTTTTTTTTGCCGTGGCACACTTTTTTACATTAAAAAATCCTGTGGCACACCACCATCCCAAAATTTTAAAAAAATCACACATTGTAGCCTAATATATATATATATATATATATATATATATATATATATATATATATATATATATATATATATATATATATATATATATATATATATACATATACACACACACACACACACACACATACGCACACACACACACATACGCACACACAAACACACACACACACACATACTGTATGTATTGTGCTGTTATGCCATGCCTCCTACAAACTACCCCTGCACTGGGAGTAAAAAACAAGCAAAGTTTAAAAAATATGTCACACTGTTGTCAGTCTGCCGCGGCACACCTGAGGATCTCTCACGGCATACTAGTGTGCCACGGCACACTGGTTGAAAATCACTGCCCTATCTGAATCATTAAAGTTTAACTTTGACTAGACTGTCCCTTTAAATTATTATATCAGCTTGATGATGGGCAAAAAAAAATGACAGAAGCCACAAAGTACACAGATGTAATACACATAAATGCTCATATACACAGGTAAAAAGTATTGAGGCCTCTGCATCTCATCACAGGTAAACAACTCCTACATTTGTGCTTTTGCAAGTGTTATGAAGCTCATGTGTCTGGACAATTGAGGGGTGTATGTATTATACACACATACACATTTTCCCACATGTGACCATTTTTTTTTTTTTCATCTAAATACATTGCCTGTGTTAAGTGGAAAAAACAAACAATAAAAGTGTTTTGATGTGCTATAGCATCTTATTACTGCTTAAACAAAACTAAGGGCTTGACTCCCCTCCATCTACAGGCAATAGAACTATATATAATAAAATGCTCTAACACATTAGAGAATTTATTATTGCTCCTTTAAAAATACAGATCATCAGCTTTACATATTTTTTGTCAGAGCAAAGAAAAGATTTCATGAGTCAAAACAAACCAGTCACAGGCAGCCTGTTTCGTCCTAAGGGTACTCACCAGCAACTAGCCAAAGGGGTCGATTTATGAAAGCCTTTAGCAGGCTTGCACCCCTTACGACTGCAGGTTCTCACAAGAGAACCTGCAGTCTGTATTTAACTCTGATGACCGCTGCTTTCCTAACCTTTCGCCATCTCTTAGTTGGCGAATTTCAATCTCCCCGGTCTCGTCAGACTGGGGCGATTGAAAGCTCCTGCCGGCACGTGATTGGCTGTGCGCAGGCAGGGGGCGGAATTGCACGTGAGCGCAAAATAGCGATCGTGTGCAATTCTGAAGTCCGGCAGGGGAATTCAGCCTGCCAGAGGCGAGCTGCGGCGGACAGGGGCGCATGTGTGCACCCCTGTCCCCCACAGCTTGATAAATCGACCCCTTAACCCTAGATTTGTGACTTGAGTTATCTAAAAGTGATATACAGACACACTTAATATACTTTTTTTTCTATCTTTGTTAACCAAAATCCTGTCCCACATACATTACATAAAATGATTCATTAGTTCACTGTGTATAAAATGGCCCATAGAACATTCAGTTCCAAGACAAGACCTGCAAGTAATACACACTTCAAAGTTATAAATACTATTCTGAATGCTTACAATGCGTCGCTCGGCTAGAACTGGCAACAGATGCACATTAAAGCTGCAGATAAGATCAAACTAAAAACACTTGTATTACAAAATCAATTATGAGTGACTTCTCATTCTGCTAAACTCAAGTTTCATGCTGGGGAACATATTATGTTAAGTATTGTCTCATTAGAATACAGTAGGGTCGTTTTTATTCCAAATGAATACATGCCGATGTCCTACTGTGACATGACATGCACCAATACATAAATATGATATAAATACACAGATAGGTTATTTTTATAATGCAGTATCTAACAAAGAAGTATTCTAAAGAAGCACAGTTATTATGTGCCTCTTTAAAAAGACAAATGATTATGGAAATATAAGTACACTTCTCTAAATCCCAATTCAGGAGAGAATCAAATTTCCTCGCAAACAAGACAAAAACCCACCAACCCATCTGGTCAACATTTCAATGTTAAATTAATTTGCCAGATGCACACAACTCTTGGCTGAAGCTACACTGAGCTAAACACCACTATGTTCCTGGGTTCTTTTCCAAACTATTTTCAAGCTTGCCTCCATTAAATTGACAAATAGAAACAGAGCCATTAAGACCAATAAAGCTAGTATTACACTGTATAACAATTCTTTATATTGCCTTTGCTGTATCATTAAGCTTATAATACACAGAGCAGTGCAACAAAGACCAGCCGGGGGTGAAAATAAAATTAAATGTTATAAATAAAAAAATAGGCATTTGTAGAATGTAGAAATATTTTTGTACATTAACCCCAAGTGGGACTACAAAGACTCATTTTTAGAGTAAATGTGAAAGAACAGAATCCAAACTCTCTCTGTAATCTGTAAATACATGTCAAGCCATACTCTTGTCAGTATACTAACATTTAATGAACATTTAATTTATTTCTCAGCTTATTGTAATTGTCAATTTCAACAAAGGAACTTAATGACCAGACTATGGGCTAGATTTATTAAAGCTGAGGCGGACAGGGGCGTGTATACGCGCCCCTGTATGCCTTAGCTCGCCTGTGGCGGTGCGAAATTACCTGCAGGTATTCACTTGCAATTTTGCGCTTGCGTGGAATCCCGCCCCTGCCCGCGCACAGCCAATCACGCACGGGCAGGAGCTGTCAATCTCCTCGGTCTGACTAGACCGTGGAAATTTAATTGGCGAAGAGGTTAGGGAAGCGGCGGTCTGGTGACCGCTGCTTGATAAATGACGGCGAGCAAGTTCTTGTGAGAACTTGCAGCCATAGGGCTTTAATAAATCTAGCCCTAAAAACTCTTCAGTTCTACAGGATTACTTTCCTTTCTATAGCTATAGGTTGTGATGTCTTTTGTAAAGAGCTTTTGTTGCTAGTGTTTTCATACATTTTTTGCACGTTTAGTATCTCTGCTCATTGTTTTAAA
Organism: Bombina bombina; assembly: GCF_027579735.1. NCBI lineage: Eukaryota > Metazoa > Chordata > Amphibia > Anura > Bombinatoridae > Bombina > Bombina bombina. The sequence goes on from NC_069500.1 coordinate 1,192,386,558, forward strand.
CATATTAGCCATTTAAAGTTGTTTTTTTTTAAATGATACTTTCCTTACAGGTAAATGAAAATATTGTTAACATATGTTTAGTAGATACTCAGAATTTAAAGAAACACTAAAGTCAAAATTAAACTTGCATGATACAGATAGAGCATGCAATTGTAAACAACTTACTAATTATCTTCCATTATCAAAATGTGCATAATTTTCTTATATTCACACTTTCTGAGGTACTATCTCCTACTAAGCATGTACAAGAATTCATGGTATATACGCATATTCATTTTGTGATGGCTGGAAAATGTAACTAACTTTATAAATTTGTCAGAAAAATCTTAATACTTAAATGAAATTCAGAAATTACGTGTTATTGCATTGTCTTTTTATTATGCATTTGTTGATTATGCAATACTATGTTTAATGGTCCTTTAAGGGACTAGAAAGTAAAAATTAAACTTTCATGATTCAGATAGAGCATACAATCTGATTTTTCAGTTTACTTCTATCATCATATTTACTTTGTTGTCTCATTGTTGAAAAGCATACCTAGGTAGGCTCAGGTGCAGAAATGCACTACTACTAGCTAGCTGTTTATTGGCAGCTAGACATATGCCTGTTCTCATTGGCTCACCAGATGTGTTCAGCTAGCTCTTAGATATGCAGTGTTGCTGATTTTAACTACAAGTTTAACTCATCTGCAAGCAAGAGTGAAATAATAAAAAGGACTAACAGCTTACAGCATTTTCTTTTTTGCACTTTTTTGTCCCTTTAAGCACCACATTACAAAGGATCTTCATGAAAACTAATATTTTAACATTTAAAAGTGTTCTTTTGAAAATTAAAAATTGCTTTTGCAAATTCAGAGCAGTGCAGGGATACACCTCTTGGGTATGTTTACTTGTTCTCATTTACTATAGGCACATTAATTCAATAAATTGTTGTGCAGCATGTGTCAGGGTTAAATAATGAATGTGCACTGCATTATTTACAGCGCTAAATTAAATACATTTGTTTACTTAATACATTTTTTTTTACCATTTTATTGGGTGATTTATGTGATACTGCACATATATTTATGTTGTCTCCCTCACACATTGTTTTTTTAATAAGAAGATAAGGCAAATAGGATTTAAAGTATTTAATGCAAGAACATTGCACTTAACTTTAAAACATACCCTGTTCCAGATGCTTAAATGTTTGCACAAATTTAGTGTTTAGATACAAATTAAATAAAAGTAAGGCACCCTGGTAAAAAGGAAGCAGATTCTAGTTCTACATCAATTTTCTGGCTTGAAATGTCATGACATATAAAGGTTCGGGCATCTGTTCATTTCCTAATACAGGCAACATTTGATTTTAGAATTGTCCTTCTTCCAGTAATATAAACAAACGTTTCCTTATTAATTTTAAATGTAAACAGGGTTTGATAAATTTTATGATGCAGGATTCTATTTTTTTTTCTCTTAAAAAGATATGAAATCCAAAAATGTATTTTGTGATTCAGACGGAACATACAATTTAAAAAAAAAAGTTTCCAATTTACTTCCTTTATCAAAATTGGTTTGTTCATATGGTATTCTTTGTTGAACTCTTCTTCTACCAAGTAAGGAGCACTCCGACACCATGCGGGTAAAGTATAAAACGACTTTATTTTCTTCAAAGGTAAAATCCATAAAGGAAAGGATCCATACAGTGAAAGTGAGGATGAAGAGAGGAGCTCACTTCTCAGCTGACTGCTGCTGACGTGTTTCGGCTGTCCCAGCTACGATTACGCTGGGACAGCCAAAACGCATTAGTAGCAGTCAGCTGAGGAGTGAGCTCCTCTCTTCTTCCTCACTTTCCCTGTGTGGATCCTTTCCTGTATGGATTTTACCTTTGAAGAAAATAAAGTCGTTTTATACTTTACCCGCATGGTGTCGGAGTGCTCCTTACTTGGTAGAAGAAGAGTATGCATTGAGGAGGACGAGTTAGCACGTCACCTGGGATTTCCCTTAAACAGCAGCCCGTGTAAGACTACCCCCACTGTCACCGCAAATAGACCACACTGAGGATCACGCATCAGGATGATGACGTCACCGCCGATGTATGAGTAGCTGAAGAGGGGACTAGCGGAGGCCCGAACAGGTGAAGGGAGGCCAGTCACGGCTCTCACTGCAGTGTTTGAGCCGCTTCCCATATAAGAGGCGAACAGAGGCTTTTTCCCCCAGGACCAGTGAAAATGTTCCGGCGGTGGTGAGTTGTTTCAGAAGGTCGGTGACTCTAGTATAGAGGTGAAGTGGCTGTACGAGGGTTCATACCTGGAGCAATTTTTCAGCATTATAGAGCTGAATGTCTTCATATTTTAAAAAGACCGGTGCAATCCTCTCTCTGTGTGTGTTTTATTCTTTGTTGAGGAAATAGCTAGTTAGGTGTCTGCAGCACTACATGGGAGGGAATAGTGCTGCCATATAGAGCTCTTGACAATGCATAACATTCTTGCAAAACTGCTTGCCAGATAGTGCTTCAGAAACATTGTTTTAAATTGTATCTGATTCATAAAAGAAAATATATGGGTTTCATGTCCCTTTAACTTTTTGAATTGTTCTATGTTAGGGCTTGACAAATCTTGAAGCTACAGCCTCTAGAATTGTATTGCTTACCCCTCACTTCTTGTATTATTTTGGATGTCCCTATATATGTATGTATGTATGTATGTGTGAGCCTGAGGAGGGGGTGTGAACCCCGAAACGTTGCTCTGTTTGTACTGCTGCCTGAGTAAAAGCACATTGAACTTTGAATTTGAAAAGCACATTGAATTGAACTTTGAATTTGAAAAGCACATTGAATTGAACTTTGAATTTGAAAAGCACATTGAATTGAACTTTGAATTGAACTTTTGGAGTGTCTGCCCATTCTTTTCTACATGTATGTGTGTGTGTGTATATATATATATATATATATAAACACACTCTTGTGACTCCTTAAAAAAAGTGCGTGGCTGAATAGTAAATTTGAAATTAATCTGTGAACTCATATTACAAGAACATCCTTTCCTGGCTCTTAAAAAAAATGAATGTCTGGCTCCTCAGTATCTTGGGTGGATTCTTATTTAAACCATTTACACTTTATGTGGATTTCATCTAGATGTGCAACAAGACATACCTCAAGTATATGTTCCGCTTGCTGTTCTCGATCAAGTTTTCTTGAGGTTGTTGTTATTAAGCCTAAAAAGAAAAATACACATTTGTTTGGTTATATTTTAGAAATGCACTTCTAGATATTGTTAGTTGTGTTATTGTTATGTAACATAACAGTGTACAAAAGAACAATCTTAATGGGAACATTAAGGCGTCACACAGAATTGTTTTAAAGCAAATTGCCAACTGAGGTTTTCAGCAGATGTGAAGCCTTTATTATTAGACTTGACACATAAAACTGAATGACTGTAGTTTTAACAAGTGGCCTAGAACACAAAGTTCACCTCCAGGGGGACATTTCACTGTAAATTAGTTTGACCGCTGTGTTGAAAGGCTGCTAAAAGTATAATCTTTCACAGTTCTTTTAAACTGAAGCTTCATTCCAAATACCTTAAACCTGCACTGTTGATCTGGCAGCTTGGCTGCTTACCCCACGGGCACTTAATCAACCACCTGACAATGCCAATGGAACAGAGTTGGCAGGAACAAGTCAGAGGTCTGGTAATAAGTGCTGAGCAGGGACACTGAAGGATCTGGAATTCCTCTGTCTGTTTACAATGTAGCCAGTATTCCAACAAGTGAACCCCAGAGACACCACTGTAAACAGTTTGATGCTTTATTCCTTGGCATGGGGACATCATTGTTCTGGATATTATCAGGCTTTGCTAATAGATTTTCCTTGCTGGACAGATAGTGTGTTTGAAGTATTTACTAATTAACTGCCTTTTTTTCATAAAAAATAAAAAAAATTAAATTAAGTGCGAATACCTAATATTTTATTTTTATTACACTATAGTAGACTAGTCCTGGGTGAAATTACAGTGGACAAGTAACATTTTTTACTTTTTCCTATCTAGTATCTTAACATCTGACTAGTAAACTACAGTGATATTTTTCCGCATACATACAAGTATTACACAGTCCCCACTGGGCTGCTTTATAATGCCGCCAGGCTGGCAAAATTGTCTGTGGAGAACACTGTATATTTGTGTGTGTGTATATCCCTAACTTACAGCCACACATGCTAGTTTCCAACCAAAATTAAATTCATACAAGGGAGACATAAACCTTTGTAATTGTCCTAGACACTTAAGAACACAGAAATGGACTGGACACTTAAAAACACAGAAATGGACTGCACACTTAAACCGAAGAGGGCACATATCTCCTCCCAGTGGGAAAACTCACAACCCTAGGTGCTCACACAAAAATTACAAAGATCTGCGCCAAGTTCACCCTGCCTACATTCTATCTGGAACCTATACACACATTCATATACAATCCCTTGATAAAATGTAGGATAAGAAATAATTGATTATTTATTTAACAAAAATACTTCCTTGTGTGATAAGCTTGCTGTGCATAACTGAATCTTACACTTGTGCATGCTAAAAAATACTTAAAGGGACACTGTACCCAAATTTTTTCTTTTGTGATTCAGATAGAGCATGCAATTTTAATCAACTTTCTAATTTACTTCTATTATCAATTTTTCTTCGTTCTCTTGATATCTTTATTTGAAAAAGAAGGCATCTAAGCTGAGGAGCCAGCAAATTTGTGGTTCAGAACCATGGACAGCAATTGTTTATTGGTGCTGCCCAATCAGCAAGGACAACCCAGGTTGTTCACCAAAAATGGGCCGGCATCTAAACTTAAATTCTTGCTTTTCAAATAAACATACCAAGAGAATGAAGAAAATTTGATAATAGGAGTACATTAGAAAGTTGCTTCAAATTGCATGCTCTATCTGAATCACAAAAGAAAAAATTTGGGTACAGTGTCCCTTTAACCCCTTAATGACTGAGGACGTGCAGGGTACGTCCTCAGAAAAAAGGCAGTTAACGCCTGAGGACGTACCCTGCACGTCCTCGGTGTGGAAAGCAGCTGGAAGCGATCCTGCTCGCTTCCAGCTGCTTTCCGGTTATTGCAGTGATGCCTCGATATGGAGGCATCCTGCAATAACCTTCTACGGCCATCCGATGCAGAGAGAGCCACTCTGTGGCCCTCTCTGCACCGGACATCGATGGCCGGTATCGTTGGTGGGTGGGAGCCGGTGTGGGAGGTGGGTGGCGGCCATCGATGGCCCTGGTCATGTGGAGGGGGGCGGGATCGTGGGCGGGGGAGTCCGGGGGCGCGCGCGGGCGCGCGCACGTGCACGAGGGGGCGGGGGCGGGCGCGTGCACTGGGAGGGAGCGGGTGGGAACCGCTACACTACAGAAAAATGTGTCCCAAAACAAAATAAAAGTGGGACTTAGAATGTAAAAAAAAACCTTAGGAGTCATTTAGGTGGTGGGGGTTGGTCCGTGGGGGACCGTGGGGTGCCCTGCAAAAAAAATAAAAAAAAATAAAAAAATAAACATTTGTTTGTGTGCAAACTGGGTACTGGCAGACAGCTGCCAGTACCCAAGATGGCCCCCAATAAGGCAGAGGGGGAGGCTTAGAGAGCTGTTTTGGGGGGATCAGGGAGGTTGGGGGCTAAGGGGGGATCCTAAACACAGCATATGTAAATATGCTTTTTTTTTTCTTTTAGAAAAAAACAAAAAAAAACTTTTATTTTAGTACTGGCAGACTTTCTGCCAGTACTTAAGATGGCGGGGACAATTGTGGGGTGGGGGAGGGAAGGGAGCTGTTTGGGAGGGATCAGGGGGTGGGATGTGTCAGGTGGGAGGCTGATATCTACACTAAAGCTAAAATTAACCCTGCAAGCTCCCTACAAACTACCTAATTAACCCCTTCACTGCTAGCCATAATACACGTGTGATGCGCAGCAGCATTTAGCGACTTTCTAATTACCAAAAAGCAACGCCAAAGTCATATATGTCTGCTATTTCTGAACAAAGGACATCCCAGAGAAGCATTTACAACCATTTGTGCCATAATTGCACAAGCTGTTTGTAAATAATTTCAGTGAGAAACCTAAAATTGTGAAAAAATTAACGTTTTTTTTTATTTGATCGCATTTGGCGGTGAAATGGTGGCATGAAATATACCAAAATGGGCCTAGATCAATACTTGGGGTTGTCTACTACACTACACTAAAGCTAAAATTAACCCTAGAAGCTCCCTACATGCTCCCTAATTAACCCCTTCACTGCTGGGCATAATACACGTATTGTGCGCAGTGGCATTTAGCAGCCTTCTAATTACCAAAAAGCAAAGCCAAAGCCATATATGTCTGCTATTTCTGAACAAAGGGTATCCCAGAGAAGCATTTACAACCATTTATGCTATAATTACATAAGTTGTTTGTAAATAATTTCAGTGAGAAACCTAAAGTTTGTGAAAAAAATTGTGAAAAAGTGAACAATTTTCTTTATTTGATCGCATTTGGCGGTGAAATGGTGGCATGAAATATACCAAAATGGGCCTAGATCAATACTTTGGGATGTCTTCTAAAAAAAAATATATACATGTCAATGGATATTCAGGGATTCCTGAAAGATATTAGTGTTCCAATGTAACTAGCGCTAATTTTGAAAAAAAGTGGTTTTGAAATAGCAAAGTGCTACTTGTATTTATGGCCCTATAACTTGCAAAAAAAGCAAAGAACATGTAAACATTGGGTATTTCTAAACTCAGGACAAAATTTAGAAACTATTTAGCATGGGTGTTTTTTGGTGGTTGTAGATGTGTAACAGATTTTGGGGGTCAAAGTTAGAAAAAGTGTGTTTTTTTCCATTTTTTCCTCATATTTTATAATTTTTTTTATAGTAAATTATAAGATATGATGAAAATAATGGTATCTTTAGAAAGTCCATTTAATGGCGATAAAAACGGTATATAATATGTGTGGGTACAGTAAATGAGTAAGAGGAAAATTACAGCTAAACACAAACACCTCAAAAATGTAAAAATAGCCTTGGTCCCAAACGGACAGAAAATGGAAAAGTGCTGCGGTCATTAAGGGGTTAATTCTCTACTGCTACTGTGCATTTCAAATACATTGTATGACCCTTTCAAAATGTGAACTTTCTTTCCCTCTTTAGCAAGAGTCTACCCTAAGGATATGGGAAAACAAATATTTCCTTTTTTTACCCACCACTCTCCACTAGAACAGAGTGCAACAACACTTTGTCAGAAAAACCCAATCTTCTATCTATAAATATAAAAAATACAGGAAAAAATGGTTAAATCACCAGAGAATAACTTATGTTCCCACACCCTCTAGGCATTAATCATGTTAACGATTCTGTGCAGGGAGCAAGGAATAGACCTATAGCCTGACTCAGACAAAATGTATTCACTAGGGGAAAAAGCTGCATAAAAAGTAGCTAAGACAGCAAACAAATCAAAGCATAAAATTCTAAGAGAGATGGAGAGAGAGAGGGTGTAAGTGTGTGTGAGTCTCGTACATGATGTGGAAAGGATTACATTTAGCCCCAAACAATCTTAACAATGAAGATATATTTGTCAGTGCATCCACAAAAAAATTAAATCAGAAACTAACACGTGTATATTTTCAAAGGTTAATATTTAAGCAAACAGAAAGGAGGTAAAACTAAAAATGTATCAGAAAATAAAAATAAGCAAGCGGATAATATTAAACTACTATTCCTTTATAAAATAGCTTTTATTTACACTTAAAGGGAGAGTCAACACTAAAATTGTTATTGTTTAAAAAGTTAGATAACGCCTTTACTACCCATTCCCCAGCTTTGCACAACCAACATTGTTATATTAATATTTATAACATTTAAACCTCTAAATGTCTGCCTGTTTCTAAGCCACTACAGACAGCCTCTTTTCACATGCTTTTTTATTTGCTTTTCACAACAGAAGACTGCTAGCTCATATCTGCCATATAGATAACATTGTGTTCAAGCCCAAGGAGTTATTTAAGAGTCAGTCCAACACAGCACTAATTGGCTAAAATGCAAGTCTACAGATAATAAATAAAAAGTCATGTGATCAGGGGGCTGTCAGAAGATGCTTAGATACAAGGTAATCAGAGGTTAAACGTAAATTAATATAACTGTGTTGGTTATGCAAAACTGGGGAATGGGTAATAAAGGGGTTATCTATCTTTTAAAACAATACAACTTCTGGTGTAGACTGTCCCTTTAATACATCTCATAAATCAAGATAATTGTACATCGAGTTTATTGCACATACAAAACATGTTAGCATAAATATGTCATCTTCTTTTTAATATAAGCAACAGTGTAAAAATGTTCTTCAAACAGCACAAACTAAAATGTATCTGTAACTCAATACTCATCTGCATTACACATCAGCCAACGTAGTCTTTCTAATACATGACAATGAGCAACGTAATTCTGGTTGGATATGATTTGGCCCAGGAATTAACAGCTTTAGCCAACAGTTAATTTTATGTTTGGTTGGAATCAAAGATTTGAAAAACAAAAATAATGTCAACACAGGCCAAGACATCCCAGTGAATATGCGATATTAAATATCCTCAGCCAGTTGACTTGCAAAGTCTTTCCTCTAATTTGAGAGCAGGTGGCACCTCCACTAAAAGACTGGCAAACGATTGGGCTGGCTTAAAAAGTAGATATGTTTTGCTACAGTGTATGGCCATCATAAAAACAGCAAACTTGTTTTCACTTATAACAAAATAAAGATTTATATGGAGTTCAATATTTGTTATAATATTTTCTGAAGAAATAAAAAGCTAATATTGTTGATCTCTGTAAACTTAACAATAGGCAACAGATAGTGAGAGAATAAAAGAACAAGTGAAAATTAGGCTGGTTCAGGTTGAAAAGAGAAGGAAATTGAATATAATAAACAGTTATAATTTAATCAACAACTACAAGAATGTGATAAATTGATAGAGAAAAACATGACAGAACAATGCATATCGAAATGTGTAGCTCTACAAATTAATGTTCTCTTTTTATTATAATGATGTAGAAAATAAATACATTTTCTAATGATTTTCTAAACTGTGCAAACCCAACCAAAGAAGTGTAACATGCTTATCTATCAAGCAATCTTTAAAGAGTAAAAATAACATGTAAAATCAGTGCACATATATTTCACAGAGCAAAAGAAACTGATGCCTAGTTCATATTGACAAATTAATGGTACCAGGTTATGCCTGCAGTGTGAAGCTTGATGCAGTCCTATTTGTTTACCCCAATACAACCTAAACACCTGCAATTACAAGAGATTTCTAGTGTTACAATAAATAAAATCACTAGGTGAGTGTGCTGTTTTCTGAATACATTAACACGATCTTTGCCGCAAATGTTTTTTACTTTTTTTAATGGTCAATCTCCTCGCACCACTTGCTTTATCTGGAGCCAATCCAGACTTGTAAGTTTAGCAGACGAAGCTTGCCATAATGATTGTAGTATATTATCTTCTCTGCTGAACCAATTAGGAAAAGACATGTGTCAGGGTTAGAATTGTTTAGTCTGCAGTGTGCACTTCCAGTTCTCAGATGTGGAAATCCACAATCGTTAGGCTTAAGTTACAGCAAAAGTGGGCAAAGTAAATAATGAAAGTAAATGCTTTTGTTGTTTTACTATGCATAATAAACATTATATATTATAATCTTACTGTGTTTCATATTTATTTAATGTCATATCATCTCATGTTTATGTCATTTTAACATTTTATCAATAAAATACATTATAAAAATTAATTTGCTACACTCATTGGAGTTGTCTAGTCTAACATTGTAAAAAGACTGCTCACATTAAATATAGGTCGGTATTTAGCAGTTTACTATGCCCCCTTGAAAAGTGTCTGATATTTTGGGATTGTACTGTAGGTCAAACGTATTACAGAAGAGGTCTCCTTAGTGTGTAAGGTACTAACCAGCTAAAAGAAACAAAGACGATAAAACACAGAGATGTAAAAAATACTTATTAAAAAAAAAATAACAACAAATAAATAAATGAAAATACTTGGACATACGGATTAATATTTGAAGTCCATTCATCCATATATGTAATTACCATCCTTTTAAATTTCTGTGTAATTATGGTATAACCTTCACTCTCAAATGCAGAACAAATTAACAGAGAACGACACACCAAAAATTAATTTCCTACTGTTTTTCAAATGATGCTTTATACAAAAGGTAATCACTCAAGTGTATATAAAGTCTTTCTTAAATACGCCTCATTAAAAAAGGATATAAAAATCAAGTTCTGAGTTGTTATAGAACCTTCCAATTTAGTCTCAAAGAATCTATTTCTCCATAAATCACCTTTAGAGAAAAAAGAAAAAAAAAAAAGTCTTGAGGAAAATAAGTGATGTTAAAATAGGAGCTCTCTGTAGTCAACAGTTTACCTACTTTACAGAGAAAAGTTCAGCTATTTGACAATCTAGCCACACCCAATCAATGTTCTGAAAAAGTCAATGCATAAAATCAATGCTAAGTGCAAGCTTCTCTTGTGTGACTAAAAGTTATTGGCAATCATCAAGGGAAAAAGTCTATTTTTTTTTAACGATGCGTTCAGAGTCAAACAGGAGCAAAAATCCACTTTCCTGATAAAATTACTTTTTTTCTGTCCTGCTAAGAAGCCAGAATTTAATTGAAACCTTTAAGTGTGTGTCTTATATATAGTATACATGTATTTATTTAATAAACACATTAGAATAAGATACTGCCATATCTCCCAGCATATAAAGGGTACAGAATTCAGTTTCCAAAGGGGGTATCTGTGGCTGTTTCGTAGTATATTGTGCTGCTATGTTTGATATTTTGTGGTAATTTGCATAAATATTTATTTAGGTCACAATGCTATGGACAGCATAGCCATTCATAAATTTGTTAACCCCCTCACCTGTTTATTTATCTCAACTAGGAGCTACTGGGACTATTTTGAGGAGGGGGGGGTTGACAGTGGTGCCAAATACCCAAGCTCTACAGGACACTGAATGAAAAAAACGGGAGGGTAAAAGGAGGCGGACCCTAAACTGAGGGCACCACAGCCTGCAGAACATTTCTCCCAAAAGCTGCTTCCGCCAAAGCAAAAACATCAAATTTGTAAAATTTTGCAAAAGTATGTAAAGAAGACTAAGTCGCCGTCTTACAAATCTGCTCCATAGAGGCCTCGTTCTTAAAGGACCAAGAAGAGGCCACAGCCCTAGTTGAGTGAGGCGTAAACCTCTGAAGAGGCTTATGTCTCACTGTCTCATAGGCCAGGTGGATAATGCTCCTCAACCAAAAAGACAGTGAAGTGGAAAAGGCCCTCTGCCCCCTGCGCTTCCCTGAATACACCACAAATAAAGACAAAGTCTGTCTGAATTCCTTTGTGGCCTGAAGATAAAAGTTCCACGTCCAAATTATGAAGCAACCTTTCCTTTGAAGAAAAAGGGTTAGGACACAAGGAAGGAACTACTATTTCCTGATTGATGTTACGATTCAACACGACCTTGGGAAGAAAACCAATCCAGTGCGAAGAACAGCCTTATCAGCGTGAAAAAACAGGTAAGGAGGCTCACATTGCAAGGCCGCTAACTCAGAAACTCTGCGAGCCAATGCAATAGCCAGAAGGAATAGGACCTTCTAGGAAAGAAGTTTAATGTCAAGTGCATGCATAGGCTCAAACGGAGCCCTCTGCAAAATCTTAAGAACCAAATTTAAGCTCCAAGGAGGAGCAGAATTTCTAAAAACAGGTCTGATCCTAGACAGAGCATGAACAAAGGACTGAATATCAGGAAGCTCCGATAGATTCTTGTGTAACAGTACAGATAAAGCCGGAATCTGGAGAAAGGCCAGAATCCTGGATACCCTAACCTTGTGCCAGGGATATCCACGTTCCTCACACCAGGACAAGTAGGTCCTCCACACCTTATGATAGATGCTCCGAGTGACCAGCATCCTGGCCTGAATGAGAGTATCAATCACTCTCTCCAAAAATCCTCTCTTGGCTTCAATCTCCACGCAGTCAGCCTCAGAGAATTGAGATTTTGGCATAGAAATGGATTCTGAAGCAGCAGATATCTGCGACAGGGTAACCTCCATGGAGGAGATGATGACATCCCCACCATATCCACAAACCACGTCCTCCGCGGCCATGCCCGAGCATTCAGAATAGCCGAAGCTTGCTCCTGCTTGATGCGGGCCACTACACGAGGTAGAAGTGGCAATGGTGGAAAAATGTAAAGTAGGTTGAACTCCCAGGGCACTGCTAAGGCATCTATCAGCTCTGCCTGGGGATCCCTGGACGGCGACCCGTATCTGAGTAGCTGATGCAGATCTCCGTGAACACCTCGGGATGGAGAGACCATTTCCCTGGATGAAACGATTGTCTGCTGAGAAAATCCGCATCCCAGTCCACATTCTCTGCACATTCCAGATTCTGAGACACTTCCCTCATGGCTAGGGAGCTTCTCGTCCCCCCTGATGGTTTATGAAAGCCACCAATTGGGACGACCCCAGAGGGTTCCAGAATATTTATCGGTAGACTTGACTCCTCTCGAGTCCACCTGCCCTGTGCCTTTCTGGCACCCCAAACAGCTCCCCATCCTGATAGACTTGCGTCCGTGGTCACAATCTCCCAGGATAGTCTCAGGAAGGATGTCCCCTGGGACAGTTGTCCCAGACAGATCCACCAAGAGAGGGATTCAGATGTCCAGAGATAGCTGTTAGGATAGATCTGAGTGATCGCCGTTCAATTGTCCCAACATGCACAACTGAAGAGGCCTGAGAAGGAACCTGGAGTATGGTATGACATCTATGCTGGATACCATGAGCCCAATCACCTCCATACGCCTGGCCACAGATGTCCTTGAGGAGGTCTGAAGGGCAAGACAGCTGGATGCAATCTTGCAACGTCTCTGATCTGTCAAGAATATCTTCATGGATAAGGAATCTATTATCGTACCCATGAACTCTACCCTGTTACTGGGAACCAGGTAACTCCTTTGTTTATCTTCCATCCGTGGAATCGAAGGAGAAGAGCCCTTGAGTGTTCCTCCGCGAGACTGCAGGACGGAGCCTGGACCAGGATATTGTCCAGATAAGGAGCCACTGCAATACCTCTGGCTCTCGCCATCGCGAGCAGTGCTCCCAGAACCTTTGTAAAGACTCTTGGGGCAGCCGCCAGACCAAACGGTGGGGCCACAAACTGAAAGTGTTGGTCCAGAAATGCAAATCTTAGGAACCTGAAGTGATCCCTGTGGATTGGTATGTGAAGTTAAGTATCCTTCAAATCTATTGTCGTCATGAATTGTCCCTCTTGAACTAGGGGCAGAATCGACCTGATCGTCTACATTTTGAACGATGGGACTGATAGAAACTTGTTTAGACACTTTAGGTCCAGAATTGGGCAAAACGTGCCCTCCTCCTTTGGGACCATGAAAAGGTTTGAATAATACCCCAGACCTCTTTCTGCTAGATGGACTGGAACGATTGCTCAGAGAGAGGAGAGAACCCTCATGTATCCTAGGAAGGCATCTCTCTTCTCTGGATTTGATGATAGGTTTGACAGGAGAAATCTGTAACCCTGGGCTATGACCTCCAAGGGTCCTGAACATCTCTTATACAGTTCTCCCCAAAAAGAGATAGTCTGCCCCTACGCGATCCAGAGACGGATCGGGGGCCGCCAAATCATGACGATTTTGTCTTGGCAGGCTTCTTGCTCTGCTTGGTTTTGTTCCAAGAGTGAGCTGGCTTCCAAGATCCCTTGGACTGCTCTGTTTTTTGCGGCAGGCTGCTGGCATTGAGACTTATCTGAACGAAAGGGACGAAAAGTAGACCCCTTAAGCTTGTTCTTCTTATCCTGCGGCAGGAAGCACCCTTGCCACCCATGACCATGGATATGAGAGAGTCCAGGCCTGGACCAAAAAGAACCTTCCCCTTAAATGGGAGGGAAAGTATTCTAGACTTGGAAGTCATGTCAGCGGACCATGACCTTAACCACAGAGCCCTATGGGCTAGAACAGAAAAACCTGATGTCTTGGCATTCAGGCGAATAATCTGCATATTTGCATCACAGATGAACGAATGAGCTAGCCTTAATGCCTTAATTCATTCCTGTATCTCCTCAAGGGGAGTCTCCACCTCGACCATAGCAGACAGAGCGTCACACCAATAGGTAGCTGCTCCAGCCACCGCTGCCGGATGAAAAATGAACCCCGTGAGTTGGAACATATTCCTCAACATGAACTCCAATTTTTTATCCATGGGCTCCTTGAATGAAGAGCTATCTTCGAGCAGGATAGTCGTTTGCTTAGCGAGCGTGGAGATAGCACCATCCACCGTAGGAAAGGCCCCCCACAGCTCAAGCTGCGAGTCAAGAAGGGGGAATAGAAAAAGGAAAAGAACGAACCAAGTTTCTCCCATTCATTCTTTATAATATTAGCCATTTTAATGGGGACCGGGAAAGCCTGAGGCACCACCCTGTCCTCGTAAACCCTATCTAGTTTAGGGATCGAAGGTTCCTCTGGCAGTTTCGGTTCAGGAACCTTCAACATAGCAAACACCTCTTTAAGCAGAAAGCGCAAATGCTCCATCTTAAATTTAAAGTCTGGCTCCTCCGCAGACGGAGATCTAGAAGTCGCTGATTCCGACCAAAAAAAAACGTCCTCCGAAGAGTCGGAGTCGTCTTCATCAGCGTATAATCAGTCAGAGACATCCAGTGGAGTAGATAACCCCTGGGACGGATAGCTATGTTTCATCTTTCGCTTGCACTTAGCAGGGCGTGGTAAGGTATTGAAGGCCGCAGAAACTGTCATTTGTAACTGATCAGCGAAATCTGGCGGCCAAAGGACACCTCTCGCAGGAGGGTTAGTGGTGCCCTGGGGAGCTGCATGTACAATCGGAGATAAGTGTAGGGAACGCACCTCGCGGGATGGAGAACCCTCAGAGGTGGACGGCTCAGTTATATATATATATATACTAAATATCTTATTCTTTTTAGATATTGCAATTTTATCAAAACATGTGGAACAAAGTTGATCAGGCAGATCAACCAGAACTTTATCACAATAGACACAGTTATTAGGTTTAACTAAAGAGGGAGTACCCTCTAACATATCAGAGTCCTCCATAGCTTATGCCTTAATAGCGGACTAGATAGAAATAAAAAAGGCACCTTTATATCCCAATGGCCGGGGCACTCACCACCTCCTATGACCCGGACCACAGAAAAACCGCTTTGTCTCCTACAACCGCTGGTCAAGAGAGAGGAAGTTAAAGAGGCCACACCTGATCACATAGAGTGCCATGCAGGAACACCCCTGCACTAGAGAGAAAGTGCTCCAAAAAAGGCCCGCGTTGATCTCTCGCTAAAAAAAAATTGACTGTTCACACACTGACAGAGCCTCATCTAACACATGTTGCAGCATTAAACACAATAATATTATGCACAACCCCCCCCCCCTGTTCAATAACCCCCTTCCGAGGGTATTACCCTTGATTCTATACAGATAAAAGGAGACACAATCTGAACCTGTCTTCTTACGTTATCATATGTGTATAAATGAAACAATCTTACCAGAATCTATGCCGTGGAACAGGAACACGGCCTTTCAAGTGTGACAGGGTAGTAGCATTGCTCCTGACATGGACTTGAGAGCAGAAAAGCAGGCAGGGAAACGCGTCAAAGCTGATTGCTTATGGAGCTGTTAATCTGAGTCGGGATAGTTTCACAGAAAGACTCTCCCTGTATCTCCAGACTCTAACATTCATCCATGCTCTCACTGAGAGGCTGACAGGACTACTTAAAACTCCAGTCCCATTTCGAAGAGTACTACCCTCCATAAGAGACTACTCTGAATCTTCTGACACTTGGGATGAGGGGAGTGGGGGAGGTATTTAAGCCTTCGGCTGGGGTGTCTTTGTCTCCTTCTGGTGGACAGGTTCTTAATTCCCACAAGTAATAAATGAAGCAGTGGACTCTCCTCCCATTAAGACGGAAATGTAACATTAATTTCTTTTTGTATCATTTTGTTCTCCCATCTTATGTTATCCATTCATTCTGTTTTCATCTGAATTCCATGTTCGTAGTTTTACCTAACCCTTTATTTTGTATGTATCCCTTATGTCATAATGACACTGCTTCATTTTTTGATCCATTCTAAATTCACCATCTTACACCACCAACTTTTTAGCTTGTATAAAAACCAATAGAATGTCAAATGCTTGGCTATATGAACCATACAGATGCTTACTGATGTGCCTGAGCAATTACAGTGCTTACGTACCAATCAACATCTGTTGATTTGTCCACTGTTCAACACCCTAGATAGGGCATAAGCCTTTTTTAAATCATTGCAAAATAGTATGCTGGAGCAAACACCAACATATACTGATTTATTTATCTCTAAGAAGGTAGGTATTGATGGTTTTAAAATAAAAACCTTGTTTTATTGGTTTATGTTTTTGTTTATTGCTTGTTTGTTTTATTTACTCATCATTAGAAGTAAAACTTTTCACCAATACAAGGAAAGGCTGGGAAAAAATACATTGAAAAGAAAAAAAAAAGCATACAAACAACTACTACTTATACAAATAAAACTCTAAAAGAAAAGTAATGCTTATATTTTTGAAGGAAACTTCAGAAGATACTGCAAAATTGGTATCACTGGGAAATGGAGATAAATTGTGTTGACAGTCACCATACATATAAATATCCAAGCGCCAACGGTATATTAAACACATAAATATATACACTACAACTCCACAGAGCAATTTTTACGACTGACATTTTTAAGATGAGGTTTAAAAATGTTATAAATTAAATCTTTTTTTTGTTGTTGATCATAACAACAACATGATGGGAATAGCCCACAGGACATTTTGTTTTCCTTTATTAGGTCGTAAAAAAAAGCATTTGAAAATAATTACGGATGCAGTTTTATCATGAAATCATACAGCAAGCTTTTCAACAGTGATTGCATCTGACAAAAAAGAAACAAAACAAAACAAAAAAAAAGCCTTATTTGTGATATTTTTTCATGTTCTACAGACATACCAGTGCAACGACAATAGAGAAAAGACAATCAGCGCACATAAAAATCAGACATGAAGCTTTATGGTGACTACACATCATTATACAAACAGTCTGAGAACGTTAATCCTACTTTTTTTTGGTTGCAGTTGCTACTAACAGACAGAGAGGAACCAAAAGTCTGAGCATTTAACAGCAGGATTTACAAACCTGTTTTGCTGTATTCAGGAAATCGGTTTTAAAGAATTCAACCATTTTCTACATAAAACTTATAAAACATACAAAGAAAGGCTTTATGATCTAAATATGTATATGCAGGGTTTGATATATTTCCCCAAAATGTAGGAGCCAGCCCAAAAATCTATGTGTGTGTATGTATATATATATATATATATATATATATATATATATATATATATATATATATATATATATATATATATATATATAGTGCACACATGATAGTGACGTAAGTGAAGCTGTAAAGTGGCTGCAATTAGGGAAAGCAGTATATATAATTTTGGAGTATAGTTCAGATTTACCAGACTACGACACAGAAAATCGTAATAAGGTATGTAAGATAAGATTTTTTCAGTATACCTTATAGTGAGCAACTATAAGAAATATGAGGAACACCATGTAGCGAATTCAAATGTATCTGGGTTATGTTTAGTTGTTTTTACTTTGTCCTAATGGATAAGGATGCAGGAGTGAGTGCCATAAATTATGGAAGACTTGCATTAGGACTTGTAGGTTTGTTTGTTTACACTTGAGCGATTGATATGTATACTGTGTAGGGAGTGATGGCACGTGACACGGTATTCATTTGTATATACAAAAGCAGAGGAGAATATGTGAATAATGTATGGTAACATTTAGTTGTATAATTACAGATGATTTAATATTGGTCTTGATAAAGGTCTCGATGTGAGACCAAAACGTCGGCCAGACCAGATGAATCTAAAGCCATATGAATAAAGAGTTGAAGATTTGTTGAAAATTTAAGTCCTGAGAGTGCCTCTTCATTTTTAAGGAACTCTTATATATGATAGAGTTGCAGAGCACCCAGGCGAATAAAAGCTGAATTTATATGTATAATATATATATTAATATATATATATATATATATATAACATAATTTATGTAAGAACTTACCTGATAAATTCATTTCTTTCTTATTGGCAAGAGTCCATGAGCTAGTGACATATGGGATATACATTCCTACCAGGAGGGGCAAAGTTTCCCAAACCTCAAAATGCCTATAAATACACCCACAATTCAGTTTAACGAAAAGCCAAGAAGTGGGGTGATAAGAAAGGAGCGAAAGCATCAACAAGGAATTGGAATAATTGTGCTTTATACAAAAAAATCATAACCACCATAAAAAGGGTGGGCCTCATGGACTCTTGCCAATATGAAAGAAATGAATTTATCAGGTAAATTCTAACATAAATTATGTTTTCTATCATGTAATTGGCAAGAGTCCATGAGCTAGTGACGTATGGGATAGCAAATACCCAAGATGTGGAACTCCACGCAAGAGTCACTAGAGAGGGAGGGATAAAAATAAAGACAGCCAATTCCGCTGAAAAAAGAATCCACAACCCAAATAAAAAAGTTTTAATCTTATAATGAAAAAAACAGAAATTATAAGCAGAAGAATCAAACTGAAACAGCTGCCTGAAGAACTTTTCTACCAAAAACTGCTTCTGAAGAAGAGAAAACATCAAAATGGTAGAATTTAGTAAAAGTATGCAAAGAAGACCAAGTTGCTGCTTTGCAAATCTAATCAACAGAAGCTTTATTCTTAAAATCCCAGCAAGTAGAAACTGACCTAGTAGAATGAGCCGTAATCCTCTGAGACGGGGATTTACCTGACTCCACATAAGCATGATGAATCAAAAGTTTTAACCAAGAAGCCAAAGAAATAGCAGAAGATTTCTGACCTTTCTTAGGACCGGAAAAGATAACAAATAGACTAGAAGTCTTTCTGAAATCTTTAGTAGCTTCAACATAATATTTCAAAGCTCTTACCACATCCAAAGAATGCAAAGATCTTTCCAAAGAATTCTTAGGATTAGGACACAACGAAGGGACATCAATTTCTCTACTAATGTTGTTGGAATTCACACAACAACAAACCAAAGCCTGTACAAAACAACGAATGTCAGGAAGATTAGCAATTTTTCTGTGAAACAGAACAGAAAGAGCAGAGATTTGTCCTTTCAAGGAACTTGCGGACAAACCCTTATCCAAACCATCCTGAAGAAACTGTAAAATTCTAGGAATTCTAAAAGAATGCCAAGAGAACTTATGAGAGGAACACCATGAAATGTAAGTCTTCCAAACTCGTTAATAAATCTTTGTAGACACAGATTTACGAGCCTGCAACATAGTATTGATCACTGAGTCAGAAAAACCTCTATGACTAAGCACTAAGCGTTCAATCTCCATACCTTCAAATTTAATGATTTGAGATCCTGATGGAAAAACGGACCTTGAGAAAGAAGGTCTGACCTTAACGGAAGTGGCCAAGGTTGGCAACTGGACATCCGAACAAGATCCGCATACCAAAACCTGTGTGACCATGCTGGAGCCACCAGCAGAACAAACAAACGTTCCATTATGATTTTGGAAATCACTCTTGGAAGAAGAATTACATACATACAGTGTGTGTTTTGGTATTATTTACCCATTTAGGTAAGAATGTCAGCCAAAGTCAATACGAAGCAGGTGATCGAGGTATTGATAATCCTGACATCCAGGTCAGGTCCTCCCTCTCAGGGACCTCACGCTGAATACAATCAAAGCTTTACCTTTCGGTTAATGGATGAAGTGGCCAATCCCTCCAATTGTCGATAGTTAAAGTATGTCACAAAGTAGCGAGTAAGCCCGAGGATGAAATAAAAAATACTTTATTGTATCAAGTTAAAATATATAGACACTATGATCCTATAACCATGCTCTCCGGCACGTTTCGCACAGTACAACACATGCTTTATCAAAGATAATGGAAGCTTACTCGCTACATTGCGACATTGTTCAACTATCGACAATTGGAGGTGTTGGCTGCCTTATCCTTTAACCGAAAGGTAAAACATACTGCCACGACAGAAAACACATAATTATAGATAATGGCTATGATGTGTTTTAAGTGCAAGCCTCAAATAGCAGTGAACCAACACATCACTATGTTCACCCTATGTCATGCTTTCAGTCCCCAGCCTCCTTCATATACATAAACAGTACGCAAGCACATACGTGTAGACAATTTTTAACAACAAAAAATAAAGAGGCATATAGACAAGATCATCTATGAACTGAAACAACTTTCAAGTAAACAAAATAAAAATGATCCAATACCAATGTTCTTCTACCGCTCCAATTCATTAATAAACCATGAGAGGGCTCTCTGAAACCTGTGGAATCAACTCTGTTAGATAACACCAAAATAGACTACATAAGCTCATTATTGCACGTCTATCTCAGTCTGTGCTTCTAAACAAGCATGTATTTGCTGGTACTGCTCTATCATAACGCTTGTTTGTTCTGGAGCATCTCAGTCCTCTGCTCTCTAAACGCTGGATCCAGGTGCACCCGGCAACCTAGAAAGGATCCAGCCGCACCTGATTAAAATTTAAGTGCGGCTGGATCTTTTCTAGATGGCATGGTTGAAAACTGGCAGCGTCCAGCGGGGCTTGAAACTGGAATAGACATGGCTACATCATCTTCTTAAAAAATATTTTATTGCTTTACAGGAACCTTTTAAAGGCATATATATCTTATCTCTTCTGCGGGAGCATTTTAAGGACAGATATAAATAAGTGTCTAGCATCTACAGTCAATAAAAAATGAAGCATGTAGCAGGGTTAGGCTTATGATGTCAGCAGTATACATTCCACAATTTTAACAGCTAAATTACTGGAAAATAGGGCAAAAAATAATTAATAGGAAAGTTTGTATTTTACTGCTCATAATTAAAGATTTTATATGACAACCTAAGTGTTTTGTGTTAGTAAACACCTTGTAATTACAAGACATTTCTGTAGTGTTACTATAGAATAGCATATCAGCTAAGAATTAATATTTTTAAAACAAATTAACAACCTTTATAATGCAATTATTTTTCAATAGCCAAACTCCACTCATCATCTGCCTTATTTGTAAGAGCCAATAAGGACTTTAGTCCACAGGCAAGGCTAGCCACTGTCATAAAGGCAGTATAAAGTACATAGTTTTGCAGTTGCTATCTGATAAAGCCAATTAGGGGTAGATATGCAGAAGTGTTAGCCTTGAAAAGTCAGTAGGGTGCAAGAATAGAAATTGCTCAATTTTCATTGATAAATAACACAAAAAGAGGACAAAATAAATGACAATATATTGCAAAGGTGTTTTATATACATAACTAATTTTTATATTCATATCTCAAGATGTTCACTGCCGTTTGATTTAAATGTTGCTTCATTTTATCATGTCCATCATACTTAATGAAGCCTATATGCCAACATATTATTCCTTTATCAGTCTTAGATTTGATATAAATGTGTATATTTGTAACCAATCCATCGCTGATATGAGAATATCACAGGTGAGTTAAAACAGTCACTCAGTGTAGAAACACAGTAAAAGAAGGGCAAGAGATGTGAAGGTATTTCAAATGTACAAGAAATAAACCTCAACAATATTTAAAGTTACTATCCTTTAAAAGAAACATTTATCGTGCATATGGAAGAGTACTATTTAAATATATGTTAATATAGTTTTGTTTGAAAAAAAGATTAAATTAAAGCTTTTTATTTTGAAAAAGAAAAATGCATATATGTGCAATACTGCCCATGGGGCAAAAGCTTACAGGCTGATAAGCAAAACCACTATAGCTCTACTGGTAAACAGAGACACACCCAACAAGCATAAAAACATATGGGGGAGGGGGGGTTAGTACAGGAACATCCATTTTATAGAAGAAAAAAAAAACTAAAAACTCAATCATAAAAAATTCCTGTTTCAGATTTATATATACACAAACACACACTATATATATATATATATATATATATATATATATATATATATATATATATATATATATACACACACACATACACCTATTATACATACATACACACACGTGGGCGTGCACACATTACGTCTATGTGTTGTGCTTGGCTGTGTCCACATGGGACCAGCAGTTCTCTGTGGCTCCCAAGCCTTGACAGCAGAGTGTCTCACTAAGGGGAGATCACTAACATGCTTTATGTGACAGAGAGACACTTACTTTACAATATAGTGCTCAGTAAAATAAGCTGACAATTTCTCTCCATAAAACCTGCACAGTAGTTCTTAGTCTTTTTTCTTTGCTTTGTGACACGGGTGTTACCGTGGGGAATTAATAGATGTAATACAATCATAAAAGGTGTGTTATATATTAGCATAAAACAATATTGTACGACATAGGACACTTCTTTTTTACACTTAACACTCAGTTATTTTTCATCTCATTTATAACTGGCCCTAAATGGCCTCAGCAGGGGAAACTGAATAAAAAGAAAATGCTCTAAAACCTAGGACAGTGATGGTGAAACTTGGCACTCCAGATGTTTCAGAACTACATTTCCCATGATGCTTTACTGGACTTCCGAGTGCTTAAGCATCAAGGGAAATGTTGTTCTGAAACATCTGGAGTGCCAAGGTTCGCCATCATTGACTTAAGATAGCTAACAACATGGGTGCCATAATTTTGTAGGAAATAAAAAAACTTTACACTTATTTCTTCAATATTTGAAGAAAAAAAATATTTTTCCATTATCTGGATGCCAGCCACCAGGGGGTGCAATTATAACATAATTCTAATTGTAATATATTATAATAATATTATATATACTGTATATTATTATTATATTATTATTATCCCCTTGTGGCTGGCGTCCAAATAATGGAAAAAAGTATAGAAGAAAATAATTAAAGTGATTAAAACATCTGCATTTTATTCTTAGGCTTATTCATTAAATGCATCATTTTTATATACATGCTAAAAACAGAGTGCCATGTCCCTTTAAGTGTTTTTGCTCCTAAAAATAAGGAGCAAATGAAATCTTATACTATACAAAAAATGGATCACCTGAAACAAATTAAAGGGACATAAAACAAGTTGGGATAGAGACAAAATAATATAATATGTACTTTAATTGCTTTACCTGCAAATGTATACTGCAGTGCCTTTTATGGCTGTATCTATGTTTATTGTTCTTTTGGTGGAATGCAAAAGTGAATAGGGATTATCTGATGCAGCATGCCTAGAAGCTGTAAACTCAGTTGAAATACAATACCTGTGTCTAAACTCTGATAAGAGGGGTGGAGTTAGCTACTCCAGACAGCTTAGCTATGTAATTCCTTTTTCTTATTTTTGAAAATTATTTTAAAATACTTGCCAGCAATTTTTAAACATTTTTTTATGCAAACTATTTTAAATGAATTAGCCCTTTTAGGATATGCACATATCTCAACCTGTTTTATGGCGCGTTAAGCTAAAGCCAATATATATATATTCCTTTGAAATGCCTAAATCACTGTTTGATTTTTTCCAACACTTGACATCATTAGCGTCAATTGATTAACACATGATGAAGACATCATTTAAGTCTGAGCATGGATTACTTCAATTTGTCTACACACAGAGAAATGTGGGTGTAGACTGCAGTGTTTGGAACATTCAATACAAATAAAATATTAAAAACATTTGAATGAGTGGCATTATGGCAGTTGTAGTCTCCATATATGAATACAAACTATTCCCATAATGCAATCTCACAACTGCCAGTCTGCTGTTCCCTTTAAAAAGTCTACTGCCAGAGCAGTATCGTAGAAGGGTCCAACAAAATGTTTAAAGTGACAGTAAACACCTTGTAAATATTTTTTTTTATTTTTTTTTGCAGTCTTGCCATAAATTACCAGGTAACCATAATCTCACCTCATGTCACTCTCCCTCATACTAGTTGCTGGCGACATCTCCCCTAATCATGGTCCCCCACAACTTCCTAGCCTTGTACATCCACGGGTGCCTTTCAATAGACTTCAAAAACAAAACTCTGGTAACCTTAATCCCATTCCTCTTGCATCTAAAACCACCACCCCCTTCACTTGTGCACTCTGTAACTCTCGCTCTGTTTGCAACAAGCTCACTTCTATCCATGATCTCTTTATCTCCCACTTTCTTAACCTTCTGGCTCTTACAGAAACCTGGCTCTCTGCTTCAGACACAGCATCCACTGCTGCACTGTCACATGGGGGTCTACATTTCAGCCACACTCCTAGGTCTGGCATTTCCTCTCATTGCACCTTTCAACAAATACAGCCCTTCTCTTCCCTCACATTTTCTTCATTTGAAGCACACAATTTGTTTATTTTCTCCCCTCTTTATACGTGTTGCAGTTATATACCGCCCCCTGGTTCCCCAACTCAATTTGTAGATCAATTTGCTGCCTGGCTTCCTTATTTCCTTTCCTCAAACATCCCTCCCCTCATTCTTGGTGACTTCAACATCCCACTGCCTCCTCTGCAAAACAACTTCTGCAACTCACTTCTTCTTTTGGTCTGTCACAATGGACTGACTCTCCCACTCACAAAGATGGTCACTCCCATGATCTGATTTTCAGCTATCGATGCACTATCTCAAATTTCACAAACTCCCCTTTTCCTCTTTCTTACCATCATCTCTTAATTTGCAACATCACTTTTCTCCCTACAACCCCCCTTCCTCTACCCCTTACACCAAACTTCACAGAAGCACTAAGTCATTAGATCAGCAACAGGCTCGCTAGCTCTCTCAAACCTCTCCTCTCTTCCATCACCTCCTTTTCCTGCCCTGACCAATCTATCTGCCACTATAACTCCACCTTACATCGGTCATTGACACTCTGGCCCCTCCAACCATAGCTCAGAAACCACACTCTCATCCTCACCCTTGGCATACTCCTCTGACACGGTACCTACTCAGATGTTCCCATACTGCTGAGCGACACTGGAGGAAATCTCATAGTTCAGCTGACTTTCTTCACTGCAAATTCATCCTGAACTCCTACTATTCTGCCCTTAATCTTTATAAGCAACAATACTTCTCTAATCTCATCTCTACTGTTTCCTCTAACCCAAAACGTGTTTTCCACGTTCAATACTCTTCTCCACCCACCCCCACCTCCTAATACAACTTCTCTTTCGGCTTAAGATTTTGCCAGCCACTTCAATAACAAAATTGACTCCATCAGAAATGAAATCACCTCTCAACATACTACTAATCTCCCACCCCCTCAAAAGCTCACAATCATTCAAAACCCAAATACCCTTAAATTTAGCTCTTTTGCCCCTGTTACAGAGGAAGAAGTTTCTGCCCTTATACTGTCCTCCCACCTCACAACCTGTCCCCTCGACCCTATCCCCTCACAGCTACCCCCCTCCCTCTCTTCTACCCTCACCCCCATACTCGCACACATTTTCAACCTCTCCCTCAGCACTGGTATATTTCCCTCATCTCTAAAACATGCACTGGTCACACCTATCCTCAAAAAACCTTCCCTCAATCCAACCTCCCCATCCTATTTCCCTACTCTCTCTTGCCTCAAAGTTCCTTGAAAAGCTAGTATATGAACGTCTATCCCATTTCCTTACACTATACTTTCTTCTTGACCCACTGCAATCTGGATTTCGTCCCCATCACTCCACAGAGGCAGCAATTGTCAAGGTTACCAATGACCTACTTACAGCAAAATACAAAGGCCCCTTCTCTCTGCTTATCCTCCTTGATCTGTCTGCAGCCTTTGACACTGTTGACCACCCTCTTTTGCGCCAAACCCTCCAATCCTTTAGCATCTGCGACACAGGTCTCTTGTGGTTCTTTTCCTATCTATCTAACCATACCTTTAGTGTAGCCTTCTCCGGAGCATCCTCTGCCCCGTTACCACTTTCTGTTGGGGTACCTCAAGGCTCTGTCCTTGGTTCCCTTCTCTTTTCAATCTATACATCATCATTAGGTTCCTTAATAAAGTCCCATGGATTTCAATATCATTTGTATGCCGATGACACCCAAATCTACCTCTCTGCACCAAACCTACCTCCTCCCTTACTAACCCGCATCTCATCTTGGATGTCCTCTCACTATCTTAAGCTAAATCTCTCCAAAACTGAAGTCATTTTTCCCCCTTCTTACCAAATCTCCACCCCCCAATTTTCTAATAATGTTGATAATTCCATCATTACCCCTATCCCACATGCCTGATGTCTTGGGGTCACACTTGACTCAGATGTTTCCTTCACTCCTCAAATTCAGTCCTTAGCTAAAGTCTGCCACTTCCACCTTAAAAACATCTCTAAAATTAGACATTTCCTTACACAAGACACAATTAAGATTTGAATCCACTCTCTCATCCTTTCCCGCCTTGACTACTGCAACTCCGTCCTCTCTGGTCTACTTAGCTGCCGCCTAACTCCTTTACAATCCATAAAGAATGCCTCTGCCAGGATCATCTACCTTATACATTGCTCTTCATCTGCTGCACTTCTTTGCCAATCCCTTTACTGGCTCCCACTTGCCTCCAGGATTAAACACAAAATCCTCACGCTGACATATAAAGCCCTCAACTGCACTGCTCCCCACTACATTTTAGACATTGTCTCCAGATACTCTCCCTCCCGTCCCCTTCACTCTGCTCACAATCTCCTACTCTCCTCCTCTCTGGTTACTTCCTCACATTCCCGTTTACAGGACTTCTCCAGACTGGCCCCCCATCCTGTTGAACTCCCTGCCTCGCTCCACAAGGCTCTCCCCTAGTTTTAACAGCTTCAAGAGTTCCCTAAAGACTCTACTATTCAGGGATGCAAACAAACAACACTTACCTTTCCTAACTCCATTGCTTTCCCCTTGAACCCCTTAGAATGTAAGCCTATGAGCCCAGCTGTTTGTAGATCGCCTTCACAAAAGCCGACTACAAGAGTGCAACTCTCGGCAGGGCCCTCTACCCATTTGATCCCTATAAATGTTATCCTGTATACCAACTATGTTTATAGTGCTGCAGAATCTGTTGGCGCTCTACAAATACCTGTTAATAATAATAACCGTGAGCATTTTTTAATGCATTAACAGATTGTTTGCTGAAATTGTTTTTCAATGGTCAAAACCCTACCCGCAACTTGTGTTATCTGGAGGTGGCAATCTGTACTTGTTACTGTGAGACCGTAAGTAAGGCCATTGTCATTCTGTTCGCTAAATATCCATTGTTTTGCCATTAGGAATAAGGATTAGACTTTTAAAGTATGCAGTGAAAAAAGCAAAAAAAAAAAATTCTAGCAAAAGGGGTCAAAATAAATAACGAAAGTATATTGCAAAGTGATCAAGGCATTACAATTGATTGGAATAGCTTTGAAAATAAACTAAACATCAGATTTTTGTTGTGTTAACTAAACGAAAATCAAAATGAATGTAACAAAGAAAATAAAGAAAATGAAAAAATACTGACGAAAAACAGAATTTATGTTTACCTGATAAATTACTTTCTCCAACGGTGTGTCCGGTCCACGGCGTCATCCTTACTTGTGGGATATTCTCTTCCCCAACAGGAAATGGCAAAGAGCCCAGCAAAGCTGGTCACATGATCCCTCCTAGGCTCCGCCTACCCCAGTCATTCGACCGACGTTAAGGAGGAATATTTGCATAGGAGAAACCATATGGTACCGTGGTGACTGTAGTTAAAGAAAATAAATTATCAGACCTGATTAAAAAAACCAGGGCGGGCCGTGGACCGGACACACCGTTGGAGAAAGTAATTTATCAGGTAAACATAAATTCTGTTTTCTCCAACATAGGTGTGTCCGGTCCACGGCGTCATCCTTACTTGTGGGAACCAATACCAAAGCTTTAGGACACGGATGAAGGGAGGGAGCAAATCAGGTCACCTAAATGGAAGGCACCACGGCTTGCAAAACCTTTCTCCCAAAAATAGCCTCAGAAGAAGCAAAAGTATCAAACTTGTAAAATTTGGTAAAAGTGTGCAGTGAAGACCAAGTCGCTGCCCTACATATCTGATCAACAGAAGCCTCGTTCTTGAAGGCCCATGTGGAAGCCACAGCCCTAGTGGAATGAGCCGTGATTCTTTCGGGAGGCTGCCGTCCGGCAGTCTCGTAAGCCAATCTGATGATGCTTTTAATCCAAAAAGAGAGAGAGGTAGAAGATGCTTTTTGACCTCTCCTTTTACCGGAATAAACAACAAACAAGGAAGATGTTTGTCTAAAATCCTTTGTAGCATCTAAATAGAATTTTAGAGCGCGAACAACATCCAAATTGTGCAACAAACGTTCCTTCTTTGAAACTGGTTTCGGACACAGAGAAGGTACGATAATCTCCTGGTTAATGTTTTTGTTAGTTAAACACTAAAAAACTCTAAGCCATCTCCGTGGAGATGTTGCCTGTACAACGGCAAAGAGAATGACTGGGGTAGGCGGAGCCTAGGAGGGATCATGTGACCAGCTTTGCTGGGCTCTTTGCCATTTCCTGTTGGGGAAGAGAATATCCCACAAGTAAGGATGACGCCGTGGACCGGACACACCTATGTTGGAGAAATAGTCAGTATTCATTCATATCCTTTATTTTTATTTTTTTAAAGCGGTTAATATTTATTGCAGCATTCTCCATGCTCTCCAGAGCACATTCAGATAAGTATTGCAGCTATAGGTGAAGGTGAATTTTTCACCTGTAGCTTTGAAACATTTACATTCGTTTTAACGAAAACTAAAATTCAGTTTTCATTTTGTTTTAAACTAAACAAATACCGAATAGTGCAGCCACCGAATATTCGGGAAAACAAATTTCCCTGAATATTCAGAACGCACATTTTGTCCGAAATGAAATTTTCTTGGCTGCACATGTCTACTAAACATCACCCAAGCTGCCATCCAATCAAATTAGGATAACATCTTTAACATAAAGACATTAACGGCTAGATTTGGAGTTTGGCGGTAAAAGGGCTGTTAACGCTCCGCGGGTTTTTTTCTGGCCGCACCATAAATTTAACTCTGGTATCGAGAGTTCAAACAAATGCTGCGTTAGGCTCCAAAAAAGGAGCGTAGAGCATTTTTACCGCAAATACAACTCTCGATACCAGAGTTGCTTACGGACGCGGCCGGCCTCAAAAACGTGCTCGTGCACGATTCTCCCATAGGAAACAATGGGGCTGTTTGAGCTGAAAAAAAACCTAACACCTGCAAAAAAGCAGCGTTCAGCTCCTAACGCAGCCCCATTGTTTCCTATGGGGAAACACTTCCTACGTCTGCACCTAACACTCTAACATGTACCCCGAGCCTTACACTTATTAACCCCTAATCTGCCGCCCCCGCTATCGCTGACCCCTGCATTACACTTTTAACCCCTAATCTGCCGCTCCGTAAACCGCCGCCACCTACGTTATCCCTATGTACCCCTAATCTGCTGCCCTAACATCGCCGACCCCTATGTTATATTTATTAACCCCTAATCTGCCCCCCACAACGTCGCCGACACCTACCTACACTTATTAACCCCTAATCTGCCGACCGGACCTGAGCGCTACTATAATAAAGTTATTAACCCCTAATCCGCCTCACTAACCCTATCATAAATAGTATTAACCCCTAATCTGCCCTCCCTAACATCGCCGACACCTACCTTCAATTATTAACCCCTAATCTGCCGACCGGAGCTCACCGCTATTCTAATAAATGTATTAACCCCTAAAGCTAAGTCTAACCCTAACACTAACACCCCCCTAAGTTAAATATAATATTTATCTAACGAAATAAATTAACTCTTATTAAATAAATGATTCCTATTTAAAGCTAAATACTTACCTGTAAAATAAATCCTAATATAGCTACAATATAAATTACATTTATATTATAGCTATTTTAGGATTAATATTTATTTTACAGGTAACTTTGTATTTACTTTAACCAGGTACAATAGCTATTAAATAGTTAAGAACTATTTAATAGTTACCTAGTTAAAATAATTACAAATTTACCTGTAAAATAAATCCTAACCTAAGTTATAATTAAACCTAACACTACCCTATCAATAAAATAATTAAATAAACTACCTACAATTACCTACAATTAACCTAACACTACACTATCAATAAATTAATTAAACACAATTGCTACAAATAAATACAATTAAATAAACTATCTAAAGTACAAAAAATAAAAAAGAACTAAGTTACAGAAAATAAAAAAATATTTACAAACATAAGAAAAATATTACAACAATTTTAAACTAATTACACCTACTCTAAGCCCCCTAATAAAATAACAAAGACCCCCAAAATAAAAAATTCCCTACCCTATTCTAAAATACAAAAATTACAAGCTCTTTTACCTTACCAGCCCTGAACAGGGCCCTTTGCGGGGCATGCCCCAAGAATTTCAGCTCTTTTGCCTGTAAAAAAAAACATACAATACCCCCCCCCCAACATTACAACCCACCACCCACATACCCCTAATCTAACCCAAACCCCCCTTAAATAAACCTAACACTAAGCCCCTGATGATCTTCCTACCTTGTCTTCACCATGCCAGGTTCACCGATCCGTCCTGGCTCCAAGATCTTCATCCAACCCAAGCGGGGGTTGGCGATCCATAATCCGGTGCTCCAAAGTCTTCCTCCTATCCGGCAAGAAGAGGACATCCGGACCGGCAAACATCTTCTCCAAGCGGCATCTTCTATGTTCTTCCATCCGATGACGACCGGCTCCATCTTGAAGACCTCCAGCGCGGATCCATCCTCTTCTTCCGACGACTAGACGACGAATGACGGTTCCTTTAAGGGACGTCATCCAAGATGGCGTCCCTCGAATTCCGATTGGCTGATAGGATTCTATCAGCCAATCGGAATTAAGGTAGGAATTTTCTGATTGGCTGATGGAATCAGCCAATCAGAATCAAGTTCAATCCGATTGGCTGATCCAATCAGCCAATCAGATTGAGCTCGCATTGTATTGGCTGATCGGAACAGCCAATAGAATGCGAGCTCAATCTGATTGGCTGATTGGATCAGCCAATCGGATTGAACTTGATTCTGATTGGCTGATTCCATCAGCCAATCAGAAAATTCCTACCTTAATTCCGATTGGCTGATAGAATCCTATCAGCCAATCGGAATTCGAGGGACGCCATCTTGGATGACGTCCCTTAAAGGAACCGTCATTCGTCGTCTGGTCGTCGGAAGAAGAGGATGGATCCGCGCTGGAGGTCTTCAAGATGGAGCCGGTCGTCATCGGATGGAAGAACATAGAAGATGCCGCTTGGAGAAGATGTTTGCCGGTCCGGATGTCCTCTTCTTGCCGGATAGGAGGAAGACTTTGGAGCACCGGATTATGGATCGCCAACCCCCGCTTGGGTTGGATGAAGATCTTGGAGCCAGGACGGATCGGTGAACCTGGCATGGTGAAGACAAGGTAGGAAGATCATCAGGGGCTTAGTGTTAGGTTTATTTAAGGGGGGTTTGGGTTAGATTAGGGGTATGTGGGTGGTGGGTTGTAATGTTGGGGGGGGGGGGTATTGTATGTTTTCTTTTACAGGCAAAAGAGCTGAACTTCTTGGGGCATGCCCCGCAAAGGGCCCTGTTCAGGGCTGGTAAGGTAAAAGAGCTTGTAACTTTTTAAATTTATAATAGGGTAGGGAATTTTTTATTTTGGGGGTCTTTGTTATTTTATTAGGGGGCTTAGAGTAGGTGTAATTAGTTTAAAATTGTTGTAATATTTTTCTTATGTTTGTAAATATTTTTTTATTTTCTGTAACTTAGTTCTTTTTTATTTTTTGTACTTTAGATAGTTTATTTAATTGTATTTATTTGTAGCAATTGTGTTTAATTAATTTATTGATAGTGTAGTGTTAGGTTAATTGTAGGTAATTGTAGGTAGTTTATTTAATTATTTTATTGATAGGGTAGTGTTAGGTTTAATTATATCTTAGGTTAGGATTTATTTTACAGGTAAATTTGTAATTATTTTAACTAGGTAACTATTAAATAGTTCTTAACTATTTAATAGCTATTGTACCTGGTTAAAATAAATACAAAGTTACCTGTAAAATAAATATTAATCCTAAAATAGCTATAATATAAATGTAATTTATATTGTAGCTATATTAGGATTTATTTTACAGGTAAGTATTTAGCTTTAAATAGGAATCATTTATTTAATAAGAGTTAATTTATTTCGTTAGATAAAAATTATATTTAACTTAGGGGGGTGTTAGTGTTAGGGTTAGACTTAGCTTTAGGGGTTAATACATTTATTAGAATAGCGGTGAGCTCCGGTCGGCAGATTAGGGGTTAATAATTGAAGGTAGGTGTCGGCGATGTTAGGGAGGGCAGATTAGGGGTTAATACTATTTATGATAGGGTTAGTGAGGCGGATTAGGGGTTAATAACTTTATTATAGTAGCGCTCAGGTCCGCTCGGCAGATTAGGGGTTAATAAGTGTAGGTAGGTGTCGGCGACGTTGTGGGGGGCAGATTAGGGGTTAATAAATATAACATAGGGGTCGGCGATGTTAGGGGCAGAAGATTAGGGGTACATAGGGATAACGTAGGTGGCGGCGATTTGCGGTCGGAAGATTAGGGGTTAATTATTTTAAGTAGCTTGCGGCGACGTTGTGTGGGGCAAGTTAGGGGTTAATAAATATAATATAGGGGTCGGCGGGGTTAGGGGCAGCAGATTAGGGGTACATAAGTATAACGTAGGTGGCGGTCGGCAGATTAGGGGTTAAAAATTTTAATCGAGTGGCGGCGATGTGGGGGGACCTCGGTTTAGGGGTACATAGGTAGTTTATGGGTGTTAGTGTAGTTTAGGGTACAGTAGTTAAGAGCTTTATGAACCGGCGTTAGCCAGAAAGCTCTTAACTCCTGCTTTTTTCAGGCGGCTGGAGTTTTGTCGTTAGAGCTCTAACGCTCACTGCAGAAACGACTCTAAATACCAGCGTTAGAAAGATCCCATTGAAAAGATAGGCTACGCAAATGGCGTAGGGGGATCTGCGGTATGGAAAAGTCGCGGCTGTAAAGTGAGCGTTAGACCCTTTAATCACTGACTCCAAATACCAGCGGGCGGCCAAAACCAGCGTTAGGAGCCTCTAACGCTGGTTTTGACGGCTACCGCCGAACTCTAAATCTAGGCCTAAATATGATAAATTAAAATCTATTTTCACTGGGATTAAATGTAATTTGTATGCAATAATCAGTTGCAGTTATTTCTATAGTTTTATTAACTGAAATTTGTTTTTAGTTTTTTTTTGCATGAAGGGAGAGTTTATCTTCCCAGGAGAAAAGGCATCGGAATAAGTTTCTGTCAGTAAGTTATTTAGCCTAAACTGGTCTTTAGAGCAGTGATGTGTCTGTCCAGAGCCAGTAAACGACACAAAAATA
Organism: Bombina bombina; assembly: GCF_027579735.1. NCBI lineage: Eukaryota > Metazoa > Chordata > Amphibia > Anura > Bombinatoridae > Bombina > Bombina bombina. The sequence goes on from NC_069500.1 coordinate 1,192,420,039, forward strand.
CTGCAAAACAACTCAGAGCGAGGAAATATCATCTCTTTCTCTTGAGAGTACTTACAGTGAAAATGTTACACATTAAAATGAATCTAGTATAAAATATATTTAAAGACCATAACTATTGTTATTATTATTACAAATTATTTCTAAAGTGCCAACATATAAAGCAGCACTATGACATTAAGATTAAATGCAGTTTTTAAATAAAACCTAAATAAAACTGTGTATTTAAAGGGGCAGTTGACTCCAACATTGTTATTGTTTAAAAAGATAGATAATCCCTTTATTACCCATTCCTCAATTTTGCACAGACAACATGGTTATATTAATATAATTGTTAACTCTGTGATTACCTTGTATCTAAGCCTCTTTTGACAGCCCATTTATTACATGGCTATGTATTATCTATTGACTTGCATTGTATTAGCAAATTAGTGGTGTGTCTTGCACAACTCCACGGGAGAGAGCACAATGTTATCTATATGGCACACATGGATTAGCGGTCTCCTGTTGTGAAAAGCAAATAGAAAAGCATATGATAAGAGGCTGTTAATAGTGGCTTAGAAACAGGCAAAAAGTTAGAGGTTTAAATGTTATAAACTATATTAATATAACAATGTTGGTTGTGCAAAGCTGGGGAATGGGTAGTAAAAGCATTATCTATATTTTTAAATAATAACAATTTTTTTGTTGACTCTCCCTTTAAAGGGACAGTATACTGAAAAATAGTTTTTCCCTTAATGTGTTTACAATTGCTTTTTTTACCAACTGCAGAGTAAAAAAATGTATGAACATTTGCTTTTTAAGGTTTTTTTGTGTATATTAAAGCTCTGATTTTGTGTTTTGAAACCACAACCTAATAGCATGGGTTGAACTTGTAGGTATAATCAGATCTCATTACTGTATCACATTGTGTACATATACATGTTTCTTTATCTTATATCTGTCCATAAAACAATCACCAGTACTTGGAGAGAACAATGGAAATTCATCATTGTATTACTTTATCTTTGCCATATCTCACTGGGAGTGTAATTTCTGCTGGCTGTGTTTACAAAGCTTATCTATAGCTTGGACCTGCGGCCACAAACTTTCAGAATAGGTGGGGATTCCACATGCTAATTCAACTATTTCAAATGCCAATATAAGGGTAAAGGAGCTACTTGTAAACAATTTAATACACTCCAGCAGGTAAAGTGGATCATTGGGAACAAATTAAAGGGGAGAACATTTTTGAGTAAATTGTCCCTTTAAGGAGTAATGAGGTTTAAAGACACAAAGCACTCATGACAAACAGCTAATAAGAGCTCATTGTATTCAAAGCTAGTGCCAAAACCCCATTTAATATTTGATGGGCTCTCCGCTCATCACCAGGAGGTTGATATCTGTTGCTGCCTCCTATTTCGATATCTTTTCTATAGCTAATAATGAAGGATATAATTGGTCACTATAGGTGACCGTTTCCACATTAATAATACGGTTTGTAAACAATTGAATAATTTGCTGTATGTAAAATGGATCATTGGGGAACACACTCAAGAGGAGAAAATTCTACTGTACAATGTCCTCAACTGATAAATTGCATTGACATAGCTCTACTTTTTGTTTATCATTGTGTTTAGAAAATAAATGGTAAGAGATACAGGATGTTATTTTCTGTCTCTGAGCAATAGAGGATCTACCCACATTTTAACTCAAGGCATTTTCAGGCAATGATACCCTAAAAACAAACTGGAGTGCTCTAATATCACTTTATACCTATCCCAATTCCAATTTAGTAAACGTAAAAGGGAAAAAAACACAAAGTAAATTCTAGATTTTGTCATTTACTAAAAGAAAAGTTTAACCTGAGAATAATATGCAGATGTATTTTTTGGGGACAAAATGAAAATGAAAGGATACTGCAAATCTCTAATAATAAATATTTTACACTACAACCTTAGAATGTTCATGTCCCTTTAAAAAACAAACCTCAATAAAACTGTATGTCGCCCCATACTGATTTTCCTTGTGCAGTTTATGGTAATAAGATGACATTTCTCAGCTGGAAATTAATACAGGAGTTTGTGTCATGGCAGCCTGCTGCACTCTGTTGTCCACGGGCATTATCATGATTATATATAGACGATTATATAAAGGTATAGATATATACAGATAGAATATCTATTTCTAAATAATTAGAACATATTCTGCTATGTGCAGCACATTGGAATGTGAAATATTTACAGTAAATACACAATAGAACACCTTATTAAATATGAATATTGCATAAATATGTTTTTACATGTTTCCATCTACTTAACTGCAAAGGGCTCCAATACACTTATACATATATTATATATATATATATATATATATATATATATATATATATATATATATATATATATGTCTATTTATGTATACATATGCATTTATGCATGTATGAATATATATATATATATATATATATATATATATATATATATGTCTGTAGATAGATATTAACACACACACACATATATATATATATATACACAATACTAATGTACACATATATAGACATTTATAAATACATGAATATATATCTTTAGAGATGTATATGTATCTCTATGTTAAAGCCCTTTGCCTGCCTTTTTTTCTAATACCTGAGATCTCATATATTTGAGCCTTATAAAACTTTTGTGTGCAATATTTTTAATACATCATTTTTATTAGATGGTGTTATTATGAGTGGAACTGCATTTTGTAAAGTATTTTAATGTGTTTTGTGACACTTTTTTGTTTTCGCGAAACAGTTAACCAGAGCTTTGAGGACGCACTAACCCGACAAGCTTCAACTTCAATTGAACTGAAGTGATGGCATTTACTTTCAACTTGAAATGCCAGAGCAATTTAACCTGTGCACAAACAAACACGAAAACCCAATAACGTTTGCGCTCCACTCAAAATCGGGCCCTTAAACTTACACTTATTTTGTCAATATTTAAATAGCTAATGAAACTTTGAAAAATAAATATACATGTTATGCTCAGGCTAATCTTTTCTTTGAATACATCATTCTATATATCATTTATTTAGTGTTTAATGTCCTTTTAACGTTCCTGTAATATTAAAGGGACATTAAACCCCCAAAAATTATTTCATGATTCAGATAGAGGATTCAATTTTAAACAACTTTCCAATTTACTTATGTTATCTAATTTGCTTCATTCTTCAGATATCCTTTGTTGAAGAAATAGCAATGCACATGGGTGAGCCAATCACATGAGGCATCTATGTGCAGCCACCAATCAGCAGCTACTGAGCCTATCTAGATATGCTTTTCAGCAAAGGATATCGATTGAATGAAGCATATTAGGTGATCAAAGTAAATTAGAAAGTTGTTTAAAATGGTATACTCTTTCTAAATCATCAAGAAAAATTATGAGTTTCATGACCCTTTAATGTCTCAGTAATTTTATCATTGGGGAGATATTTCTGATGAGAATATTACCTAACAGATATCCCAGAAATTTTACTGCACGTCCCCATGCCAACATTTTTTACAAATATACATAAAATATTAAGAAAATGAATCAGTATGCCATATATATCATTTTGCATCAGTAAAATCAAACAGCAGATGCTGCCATGAATTAAAAATGCATGAACGTTCCTATAACTGGCAGACGTTTGGTTATTAATTAAACTTATTTTAAGTTACCCTATGCAGCCTTTCTGTCCATTTGTTGAAAGCTGCCCATTTAGCTAACTTTAAAAATGTTCATATTCAACTACACTTCAAGTTAATAAATGATTATATTAATACTTTTATGATTTTAGCAAAGATGCTCATTTTGTTCCCTTTTTTATAGCGAACCATTTTACAATTCACATCTTCACACATTACATCACATTATACTAACTACGATTGTTTGACAAATCCTAGAAAGCTACAATTTTACTTTAACCTCAGACTTTTTAATCATTTCAAAAATGGTCAAAAATAGTCTAAAGTGGCCAGTTCCTCCTTGTCAACTTAAAGACTAATGTAAATTTGACAACCCTATACTAAAATATTTTCTTAAAAGCAACAAGTACTATTGCAATTCTAGCATAAACATTTTATTGCAAGGACAGTAGCCAAAGTCTGGTTGGTCTAATGGTAGGGGCAAATTATTATAGACGAGGGCACAAGGCTGTCCTAAAAAAACAGTGTGACATCTGTAATATAGGTAGACTTGATGGGACTCTGTTTCTAGACTGGGAAAATGCCAATTGGTCCCTCACAAGTGTTTTGGGCAAGAGCTGGTTTTCATGGAAGGATTAGGTCTATTTGCATTATGGTAATTTGTTTGCTGCTTGCTATTTTAAAGACCCTTCAAATAGGTTCTGAATAAGAAGAGGCCAAATGCAAGTGTTTTACAAAATGTATTCAACGAATGAAACACTGTGCAAGTTAATAAGGGCTAAATTACAAGTGGCACTGTTGTGCGTAAGCTATAAGGGGTTAATCACAGCTCTTTGTGCATGCCAGAAGTAGCATGCATATTACAAGTTGAATGTTAAAAGGACATTATACACTCATTTTTTCTTTGCATAAATGTTTTGTAGATGATCTATTTACATAGCCCATAAAGTTTTTTGTTTTTTTTAAAAATTTATAATTTTGCTTATTTTTAAACAACATTGCTCTGATTTTCAGACTCCTAACCAAGCCCCAAAGTTTTATGTGAATACCGTCAGCTACCTTCTCCAGCTTGCTCCTGTTTGTGTAAAGGGTCTTTTCATATGCAAAAGAAGGGGGAGGGGGAGTGTCTTAATTCCAACTTGCAGTGGGCTTTTCAGCTACCTTTACAACAAAGCTAAACTGAGAGCTTCTAAGTAAGTTTTTAAACAGTTTTATACTGGATTTTTATATCAGTATCTGTGCATCTTATTCTTTATAGTAGTGTCTATTACATGCAGTTAAATGAAAATGAGTGTATACTGTCCCTTTAACATGTTTGCTTGAACGCAATTGAATTTAACACAAGTCAGGATAGCGCAAACTTAAAGCTATGGTTAAATGTTAAGCTTAAAAAAAGTTGCACAAAACACTTTAAAATTACATTTAAAAGTACAGTTACACTTATAATAACACTGTCTAATAAACATTTTTAAGTGTACTAGAACTCTTTGCAGTCAAGTTGCTGAAAACATGAAAAATCATATTTATGCAATATTCATATTTAATAAAGTGTTTTTGTATTTACTATATATATATATATATATATATATATATATATATATATATATATATATATATATATATATATATATATATATATATGTATATATCTATACCAATATATAATATTATATATGTGTGTATGTATTTGACAAAAAAAAACATCATTATTATGAACAAATTATGAACAAATAGAACATATTACGATATGTGAAGTACATTGGAATGTGATATATTAATGTCGGGTTAGCGCACTTGGATAAACACAATCAGGTTTGTGCAACTTGTTGGGTGTTAGTGCGCTAGCAAAAACTTTTTACATTGAAGTTGTGATATGCACAACAATATTTTTTATGCATGGGTGCAAAAAGCTTACTTGTAGCGGAGTTAACACACAAGCAGGAGCAATAAATAGTGGCCCACTCATCATCTAGCCCTAAGTAATTGATTCATTAGACACATGGTCTTTTTCGGTGGTATCCTACTAGGTGGTTGCTCTTTGAGCAGATAAAACATTTATACTTACCACGATCCATTCCTTACTGTTGGGAAATACAACACCTGGCCACCAGGAGGAAGCAAAGACACCCCAGCCAAAGGCTTAAATATGCCTCCCACGTCCCCTATCCCCCAGTCATTCTGCCGAGGGAACAAGGAAAAGTAGGAGAAACATCAGGGTATAAAAGGTGCCAGAAGAAATAAAATAAAAAGGGAGCCGTCCAACAAAAATAGAAATTACGGGCGGGGTCTTGGACTCTCCCTGCCAGGAAGGAAATTAATTTATCTGGTAAGCATAAATTATGTTTTCCTTCCATAAGGCAGGGAGAGTCCACGACTTCATTCTTTACTGTTGGGAAAACTATACCCAAGCTACAGAGGATACTAAATGAATAACGGGAGGGAACAGAAAAAAAGAGGCAGACCCTATTCTGAGGGCACCACAGCCTGCAAAACTTTTCTCCCGAAAGCTGCTTAAGCCAAACCAAACACATCAAACTTGTAAAATTTAGAAAAAGTATGTAAGGTGGACTAGGTAGCCACCTTACAAATTGATCGATTGAGGCTTCATTCTTAAAAGCCCGAAAAGGAAGCCACTGCTCTAGTGGAATAAGCCGTTATCCTCTCAGGAAGATGTCGTCCCGCTGTCTCATAAGCTAAGCGGATGACACTCCTCAACCAGAAAGATAGGGAAGTCATAGAAGCCTTCTGCCCCTTACGCTTCCCCGTATAGATGACAAAGAGGAAGATTGTCTGAATTCCTTAGTAGAACTTCAAGGCAAGAACCACATCTAGATTGAGAAGCAAATGTTCCTTCGCTGAAGGAGGATTAGGACACAAGGAAGGAACAACAATTTCTTGTTTAATGTTACGATTCGACACCACCTTAGGGAGGAACCCTAGTTTAGTGCATAAAACTGCCTTATCAGCATGAAAAAACAGATAAGGGGGGGGTCACATTGCAAAGCAGAAATCTCAGAAACTCTGCGCGCAAAGGGAATAACCAACAAAAAAAGAACCTTCCATGATAACAATTTAATGTCAACAGTATGCATAGGCTCAAACGGAGCCTGCTGCAAAATACTAAGCACAAGATTGAGATTCCAAGGCGGAGTTCCAGATCTAAATACAGGTCTGATCCTAGCCAGAGCCTTTACAAAGGACTGCACATCCGGAAGCTTGGCCAATCTTTTTTGGAGTAACACGACAGGGCTGATATCTGTCCCTTCAGGGAACTAGCAGATAAACCGTTCTCCAGTCAATCCTGGAGAAAAGCTAAAATTCTGGCAACCTTATCCTTATGCCAGGAAAAGCCACGCTCTTCACACCACTACAAGTAAGTCCTCCACACTTTATGGTAGATATGATGAGTAACTGGCTTACAAGCTTGAAGCAGAGTGTCGATAGCACTCTCAGAAAATCAAATTCTCTCTTGGCTAAGACTAAGAATTCAATCTCCACGCAGTTAGCCTCAGAGATTTTGATGAATGAAGGGACCCTGTATCAGCAGATCTTTGCGACAAGGTAACCTCCACTAAGGAGAAGAGGACATCTCCACCAGATCCGCAAACCACATGCTTTGTGGCCACAATGGAGCAATCAGAATCACTGATTCTCGCTCCTGCTTGATGCGAGCCACGACACGAGGGAGAAGTGGTAATGGAGGAAAAAGATATATGATTCTGAACCTCCATGGAACTGATAGGGCATCTATCAGTTCCGCCTGAGGATCCCTCGATCCGTACCTGGGTAGTTGGTATGCTATGAGATCTATCTCCGGCGTCCCCCACTCGCTACCTATCTCTGCAAACACCTTGGGGTAAAGAGACCATTCCACTGGGAGAAAAGATTGCCTGCTGAGGAAGTCCACTTCCCAGTTGTCCACACCAGGAATGTGGCTCGCTGACTGCTTACATCTGTGAGTCTCCGCCCACTCTAGTATCTGAGATGCTTCTCTCATCGCAAAGGAACTTCTCGTTCCCCCCCCGATTGTTGATGTAAGCAACCAAGGTTATATTGTCTTTTTAGAATCTCATAAACTGGGACGAACCCAGAAGGGGCCAAGCCTTCAAGGCATTGAAGATTGCCCAGAGTTCCAAAATATTGATCGAAAGGGAGGACTCCTCCTGAGTCCACAGACCTTGTGCCTTCTTGGCACCCCAAACAACTCCCCATCAGGAAAGGCTTGCGTCCGTAGTCACAACCTCCCAGGACGGTCTTAAGAAGCACCTGCCTTGGGACAGATGATCTGGACAGAGCCACCAGGAGAGCTAGTCTCTCGACAGGTTGTCCAGCACAATCTGTTGAGACAGATCTGAATGGTAATTGTTCCATTGTCTTGTCTCAGCATGCATAGTTGTAAGGGTCTGCGATGGAATCTGGCAAAATGAATGATGTCTATACAAGACACCATGAGTCCGATCACCTCCATACCCTGAGCCACTGAGGGTCTCGAGGAGGCCTGAAGGGCAAGACAAGTTAGATTGCAACGTCTCTGATCTGTGAGGAATATTCTCATGGATATGGAGTCTATTATTGTTCCCAGGAAATTCACCCTTATACTTTGAGTAAGAGAACTCTTTACCAAGTTAATATTCCATCCATGTGATCGAAGAATATTGAATATTAAGGACTCAGAATGTTCTTCCGCTAGTTGAAAAGATGGTACCTGTACCAAGATATCTTCCAGGTAAGGCCCTACTGCAATACCTTGTGTTCTGGCAATGGCTAGAAGGGCTTCCAGAACCTCCGAAAATATCCTTGGAGCAGTAGCTAGGTCAAAAGGAAGAGCTATGAACTGGAAGTGCTGGTCCAGAAAAGCAAACCTCAGGAACTAAAAATGTTTCCTGTGTATCGGGACGTGAAGGTATCCATCCTTCAGGTCTATTGTGGTCATAAACTGTCCTTCCTGTCATAAACTGTCCTTCCTGAACCAGAGGAAGGATTGACCGAATTGTCTCTATTTTGAAAGAAGGAACGCTCAGAAACTTGTTTAGGCACTTTAGGTCCAGAATTGGACCAAAAGTTCCATCCTTTTTTGGAACCACAAAAAGGTTTGAATAAAACATCAAACTTCTTTCTGCTGTAGGTACTGGGACAATTACTCTTAGAGAGGAGAGATCCTGTACGCAACCTAAGAAGGCAGCCCTCTTTTCTGGTCTTGTAGACAGACTGGAGAGTAGGAATCTGCCCTGGACGGATGAAACTTCAATCATATCCTGTATAATTGAAATACAATCTCCAGGACCCAAGTACCCTTGGGCTGCTCGGACTTGGATGAGAATTGCTGTTGTTGTGATTTGTCAGAACGAAAATTAGACAACTGCCGTCCCTTAGGCCTATTTTTCTTGTCCTGCGGTAGGAAGGCACCCTTCCCTCCGGTAATGAAATCTTCCCTTTGAAAGGAAGAGAAAGGAGTCTGGATTTAGAAGTCATATCCGCAGACCAAGACTTCAACCAGAGAGCCCGGCGTGCTAGGACCACAAAGCCAGCAAGTCTGCATTTATGCAAATAATTTGCATATTCGCGTCACAGATGAAAGAGTTAGCTAATTCTCAGTGCTTTAATTCTCTCCTGAATATCCTCGAGGGGAGTCTCCACCTCAATGAGCTCTGACAGAGTGTCGCACCAGTAGGTAACTGCTCCAGCAACCTTGGCTACAGCTGCCACCGGTTGAAATAAAAACCCCATATGTTGAAATATCTTCCTCAGAAAAGTTTCCATGTTTTTATCCATAGGCTCCCTAAAAGAAGAACTATCCTCCAAAGAGATAGTGTATGCTTAGCCAGCGTAGAGCTAGCGCCATCCACCTTAGGGATGGAGCCCCACAAATCTAATTGAGAGTCAGGAACCGGGAGTAATTTTTGAAAAGTAGACAAGGGGGAAAAAGAAGTTCCTACTCTTTCCCATTCGTTACTAATAATGTCAGAGGGACAGGAAAAGTCAGAGGGACCTTCCTATCTTCAAAAACCCTGTCTAATTTAGGGATCTTAGGTTCCTCAGGGAGTGTAACCTCTGGAACCTCTAGCGTACACAGAACCTCCTTTAATAAAAAAAAACATAGATACTCAATTTTAAATCTAAAGGAGGTTTAGAAACTGAAGTCTCTGACTCAGAAAGTTCACCCTCTGAAGCCACAGAGGTTAACTCATCCTTGGATAGCTGGGACATAATAGCTAAAGCCAAAAAATATTTAGATGACTCTAGGTCAGGAGAACTATGTTTACCTTTCTCTTGCGTTTGTTAGAGCGAGGTAAGGCACTCAGGGCCGCAGACACTGCCGATTGTAACTGCACAGTAAAGTCCGCTGGGAAAAGGTCCCCTCTAGATGGGGGATTAGATGAGCCGCAGGGAATTGCATTTGCATATGGAGCAGGTAATGTAGAAAGGGTAGTAATTTCTCGGGACCCAGATTCCTGAGAAGTAGACGGCTCAGAAGGGCTAATAGCTCTATGAGTATTAGCAGGCTTGTCTCCCTTCTTAGACTTTAGAACAGTGTTTAGGCAAATGGAACAAAATTGAGCAGGCGGGCAAACCACAGCCTCCTTACAATATAAACAGGAATTAAAATCTGTTTTCTCTAAAAATGATTTGAGAAACCTTGTGTTCTAATATATTGGTATAGAGTTTGTAAACTCGTAGAGAATATTGCACTCTAACAATGGTGCACTTTATTTTAATCTTTAAGATAATGGACTAGATTTATAAATGCTGGGAAGGCTACCATGAGACCTCACTGATAAAGCAAGATCATGTTCAAAATTCTTTACTTACTTTATGCAGGCTTTCTTTAGTGAACGTTCCTACCATTAAAGGGACATTAAACACTTTGACATATTAATATAAAATGTTTAAATGTATGTAGTAAAAAAGTTGTGCAATCTACTTTCATTATTTATTTTGTTCCCTTTTCTTTGAGCTTCTCAAATTACTGTTTTAAAAGAAAGTGCAGACACAGCTTGCACACTCTACTAAGCCATTTATAACTCTCCCTAAAAGTTACTATATGGCGGCGCCCACTGCTTTATGGACATTAGAATATTAGTCTTAATTTTTTAATAAAAAAAACTATTGTCATTTTAAAAAATGCATGCATATATTATTCTCTATCATTATAACAAAATTTATTTAGTGTTTAATGTCCCTTTAATATATGGATCATTCCATGTCAAATCAACAAGGTTCTCAACATCCCATTCTTTGATTATTATTTTTTATTTGGCATACTGAAAGGGCCCCCCGGGGTATGAGCAAATAAGAGCTCAGCGGCTTGTCCTACGCCAGTTACCACCCAGGAGCAGCCTCTTTTAGCCCAATTATGTTTTTCACAGAGGAGAATTTTCCTGAATAATATTAGGGGTTTTTTCCATTTGTTTTGTAAGTTTTTGATGACATTTTTGTGATGCCAGTAACCTAGTATCCTTGGCAGTGGAAGTTGGTCGATGTGATGAGAAATTAACTGTTGGAAGAAAAATTTTGCTTCTATAATAGGGCTGATCTCACAATTTGCAGCTGTGAAAAGTGGTGGTTACATATATCTTTGAATTAAGCAATTTCTGAAATCGTGATGCTGCAACAAGATTTTTTGAGCAAAATTTTAGTTTCACAAATAGGTTTTATTGAATCTAGACCAGCAATAATATATAGGGCTCCATTTATCTAGCAGCAGGGATCCGATTGTCACTTCTTAAACTCTGGGGTTAAAACACCATTAACTTGTTCATGTTGGGGTGACTCACAGACCCTGCTCTCATGAAGACCAGGGGGCTGTGCTGCACAAGGATTTCCTTTAGCGATATTCAATGAGGGCAGTAGATGTATAGAATCCGCTGCCTGCCTTCTGCGATCACAGAAGGACAGGTTCCCTAGTTGGAAATATTGTCCATGCTTTGATAAGGGCTGTAAGCTTTTTTAAAGGGACTGTAAAGTCCACATTAAACTCTCATCATTCAGATAGGGCATGTAATTTTAAACAACTTTCCAATTTACTTTTATCATCAAATTTGCTTTTTTTTTCTTGGAATTGTTTGTCAAAGGCTAAACCTAGATAAGCTTATAGGCTGATTTATAGGCTGAAGACTCTGCAGTCCACCTCTTATCTCACAGTCTGGTTGTGAATAGCTAATAATATGTACGGTTGTTCATGTAGGCCATATAGACAACATTGTGCTCTCTACCAGGGAGTTATTTAAGAGTATGCACTATTTGCCTGAAATGCAAGTCTGCCAAAAAATCTGAAATAAGGAGACAGTTTACAGAGAGATACAAGGAAGTCATAGAGGTAAAAGGTATATAAATATAACAGGTGTTGGTTATGAAAAACTGGGGAATGGTAAATAAAGGGATTATCTATCTTTCTAAACAATAACATTTTTGGGGTTTTCTGTCCCTTTAAAGGCCATTATAGTCCATTGGAGCATGTAATAGGCTATAGACACTGAAAAAGTGGTAAACACACAGTAGAAGTGCCACTTGATACTAAAGGAGCACTGCTGGTCCCGAGTGGAACTTGTCACTGATCCAATTAACAGCGCTAGTCACACGGCTCAGAAGTGCAACTAGCGCTGCTGATTGGTTCACTGGCGTTTTCCTCTCAGGCCCAGCAGTGCTCTGTGGGTCCTGAGTGGCACTTCTACTTCTTTGCAGGGGTTAAAAACACACAGTACTGCAGGGTCGATGGCCTTAAAAAGACATGCTCTAACAAATTATAGCATATCATTTTCCGACTAGAATGGTTCTTCCAGTTCTTCAATGAAGAATAACTCATTAAATATTTTTTCTGTAATGTCTTAAAAAATATACCAAGAAATGAGATATACTGCAGTACTAAAAATTTGAAGTTTACAGATGTCATGTGAAACTGATATTCAATCTGAGGTAATTACTAAAAGCAGTTTCAAATTGATTTTCCTCTCAATAGATAAGATTATAAATGCCTTGAGGAACATAATGAAGAAGGTGTGACTAAACTACAAAGCATTTCTCAGAAGTTATTAAAACCTTAATAGTGCTATAAAATGTTTTAAAATGTTAAGAAAACATATGTCAGGAAGTCATTTTCAACTTTCCCGTAAATTTTCACTTGTTATTAAGGGTGGAATATCATAAAAGTGGCACAAAAATGTTGTTGTATATTAACCTATGTCATTTAATTTACAACTATAAACCACATACAATTATTTAACTTTATAGAAAGTATAATTATAATGAGCACACTAATCCTGTAAACATAATTAGTTTTAAAATTTCTCGTAAAATGAATCCAGTGTTTTATATTATACTTGCATTCATAGTTTAAATACTAACAATGTCTTAATAGGTAGAACAAGACATGAAAAATCCTGCCTCTGCTAATGGTTAGATAATAAATGTAATTTTTAGAACAATTAAGAGACTGCAACAATATTTTTGAAGAGGAAGCAACAATGTCTCAATATAATTAACTATAATTTATAAATAAGAATATAACACAATTAAAGGGATACTGAAGCCAACTTTTTTTCTTTCATGATTCAGAACATGCAATTTTAAGCAACTTTCTAATTTTCTCCTATTATCAATTTTTCTTCGTTCTTTTGTTATATTTATTTGAAAAAGCAGAAATGTAAGCTTAGAAGCCGGACCATTTTTAGTTCAGAACACTGGATAGCGCTTGATGATTGGTGGCTACATTTACCCAGGTGCTCAACCAAAGATGGGCCAGCTTGTAAGCTTACATTCCTGCTTATTCAAACAAAGATAACAAGAGAACGAAGAAAAATTGTTAATAGGAGTAAATTAGAAAGTTGCTTAAAATTGCATGCTCTGAATAATGAAAGAAAAAAAATTGGGGTTTAGCATCCCCTTAAGCCTTCAAGGAGACATATCAATGTGTGAGTGGACACAACCACATAACCAATATATGCACAATTAAATTAAATAAATTAATTGCAAGACAGTAGGTTGCTATTGTTTAATTTATGGGTGTGGCCAGTGGGAGATAAACCTTAATTTCTTTACTATTCTTAGCTTGACTGATATTTTACTAATTCAGAGGGCATTTTAGTAGTCAAACAATCCATTAGAATGATACAGAAATAGACTCAACCCGAAAAAGTCAGCGTGCAATGCATATTTTATAAAAAAAAAAACTATCTTTAAAAAAAACTGTGTAATATTTATGTGTGTGTTAAATGCATGAATAATTTGGCTTCAATATCTCTTGAAATATGCCCCCTAAGGTCAGAACTGCATGACCCCCTGACAGCAGCCATCAAGCATTGCCTATTTGGCTTCCCAGGGGCCAGATATAGGTGTGTGAAAAGCTACAAATGTATAAATATGATTGATGCATCAAATCTTTAAAAAAGGAATATAAAAAAGGCATTTCTCCGAAAAGGATAGGAGTGTACTCATTTATATGATCAATGAACAGATAATGAAAAATCTACAATGGCTTCAGAATAATATATTCACTTTAACAGAAAATTGTTCCATTCCTGACAGTGACCAGACAAGCCATTCAAAAGGATACATGATACATTAACACTTACAGATTACAGTTCTTGAAATAGCAATACAACATTCTCCACAGCATTTCAAGAAAAAAACATAATTTATGTAAGAACTTACCTGATAAATTCATTTCTTTCATATTAGCAAGAGTCCATGAGCTAGTGACGTATGGGATATACATTCCTACCAGGAGGGGCAAAGTTTCCCAAACCTCAAAATGCCTATAAATACACCCCTCACCACACCCACAATTCAGTTTAACAAATAGCCAAGAAGTGGGGTGATAAAAAAGTGCGAAAGCATATAAAATAAGGAATTGGAATAATTGTGCTTTATACAAAATCATAACCACCACAAAAAAGGGCGGGCCTCATGGACTCTTGCTAATATGAAAGAAATTAATTTATCAGGTAAGTTCTTACATAAATTATGTTTTCTTTCATGTAATTAGCAAGAGTCCATGAGCTAGTGACGTATGGGATAATGACTACCCAAGATGTGGATCTTTCCACACAAGAGTCACTAGAGAGGGAGGGATAAAATAAAGACAGCCAATTCCTGCTGAAAAAAATCCACACCCAAAATAAAGTTTAACGAAAAACATAAGCAGAAGATTCAAACTGAAACCGCTGCCTGAAGTACTTTTCTACCAAAAACTGCTTCAGAAGAAGAAAATACATCAAAATGGTAGAATTTAGTAAAAGTATGCAAAGAGGACCAAGTTGCTGCTTTGCAGATCTGGTCAACCGAAGCTTCATTCCTAAACGCCCAGGAAGTAGAAACTGACCTAGTAGAATGAGCTGTAATTCTCTGAGGCGGAGTTTTACCCGACTCAACATAGGCAAGATGAATTAAAGATTTCAACCAAGATGCCAAAGAAATGGCAGAAGCTTTCTGGCCTTTTCTAGAACCGGAAAAGATAACAAATAGACTAGAAGTCTTACGAAAAGATTTCGTAGCTTCAACATAATATTTCAAAGCTCTAACAACATCCAAAGAATGCAACGATTTCTCCTTAGAATTCTTAGGATTAGGACATAATGAAGGAACCACAATTTCTCTACTAATGTTGTTGGAATTCACAACTTTAGGTAAAAATTCAAAAGAAGTTCGCAACACCGCCTTATCCTGATGAAAAATCAGAAAAGGAGACTCACAAGAAAGAGCAGATAATTCAGAAACTCTTCTGGCAGAAGAGATGGCCAAAAGGAACAAAACTTTCCAAGAAAGTAAATTAATGTCCAATGAATATGAAGATTTATCAGCATCAACCTCTGAGACAGAATCCTCTGAACCAGAGGAATCATCAGAATCAGAATGATGATGTTCAGTTAAAAATTCATCTGTAGGGAGAGAAGTTTTAAAAGATTTTTTACGTTTACTAGAAGGAGAAATAACAGACATAGCCTTCTTTATGGATTCAGAAACAAAATCTCTTATATTATCAGGAACATTCTGCACCTTAGATGTTGAAGGAACTGCAACAGGCAATGGTACTTTACTAAAGGAAATATTATCTGCTTTAACAAGTTTGTCATGACAATCAATACAAACAACAGCTGGAGGAATAGCTACCAAAAGTTTACAGCAGATACACTTAGCTTTGGTAGATTCAGCACTTGACAGCGATTTTCCTGTAGTATCTTCTGACTCAGATGCAACGTGAGACATCTTGCAATATGTAAGAGAAAAAACAACATATATATAAAGCAAAATTGATCAAATTCCTTAAATGACAGTTTCAGGAATGGGAAAAAATGCCAAAGAACAAGCTTCTAGCAACCAGAAGCAATAAAAAATGAGACTTAAATAATGTGGAGACAAAAGTGACGCCCATATTTTTTCGCGCCAAATAAGACGCCCACATTTGGCGCCTAAATGCTTTTTGGCGCCAAAAATGTCGGCGTTCCGGATGTGGCGTCATTTTTGGCAAAATAACGTCAAAAAATGACGCAACTTCCGGCGACACGTATGACGCCGGAAACGGAAATAGAATTTTTGCGCCAAAAAAGTCCGCGCCAAGAATGACGCAATAAAATGAAGCATTTTCAGCCCCCGCGAGCCTAACAGCCCACAGGGAAAAAGTCAAATTTTAAGGTAAGAAAAATGTTAAATTAAAATGCATTATCCCAAATATGAAACTGACTGTCTGAAAATAAGGAAAGTTGAACATTCTGAGTCAAGGCAAATAAATGTTTGAATACATATATTTAGAACTTTATAAACAAAGTGCCCAACCATAGCTAGGAGTGTCACAGAAAATAAGACTTACTTACCCCAGGACACTCATCTACATATAGCAGATAGCCAAACCAGTACTGAAACGAGAATCAGCAGAGGTAATGGTATATATAAGAGTATATCGTCGATCTGAAAAGGGAGGTAAGAGATGAATCTCTACGACCGATAACAGAGAACCTATGAAATAGACCCCTTAGAAGGAGATCACTGCATTCAAATAGGCAATACTCTCCTCACATCCCTCTGACATTCACTGCACGCTGAGAGGAAAACCGGGCTCCAACTTGCTGCGGAGCGCATATCAACGTAGAATCTAGCACAAACTTACTTCACCACCTCCATCGGAGGCAAAGTTTGTAAAACTGAATTGTGGGTGTGGTGAGGGGTGTATTTATAGGCATTTTGAGGTTTGGGAAACTTTGCCCCTCCTGGTAGGAATGTATATCCCATACGTCACTAGCTCATGGACTCTTGCTAATTACATGAAAGAAATGTATAATTTAAAAATGCTATACCTTGATGACAATTGAAAAAGAAAAAAAAAAAAAAAAAAAAAACTTCTTTAATAATTTGAATCACTGCCAAAAAAAAGTAAAATAACCATCACAACAAAAAGCTGACTCTTTAAGGGCCAGATTACAATAGGAGCACTAACTCCGGTAGACGTAAGCTTTTTGCGAGAGTTGGTTGCACTCATACTACAAGGCTGAAATTAAACAGATTTTTCACAAGCACTAACCCTGATGTGCGCAAAAAGCCGAACTTAGGATATTGCTCGCGCAATAACGTATTCCCCCATAGAAGACAATAAAGCAAAAAAATAAATAACACCCTACTCGCTCGCAAACCCGATCGCATATTCTCATGTGCACTAATCCGACATGAGAATATTATTATTTCACATTCCAAAGCTCTTCACATAGAATAATATGTTCTATTTATTCATAAATACATATTTCTACATGTATTTGATGGTGTTTTGCTAATATATATATATATATACAGTATATATATATATATACACACACACATATCTTTCAACATACATAGAACATATTGTGCTATGTACAAACATTGGAATGTGAAATATTTACAGTAAATACACAGTATAACACTGAATATTGTATAAAACAGAATTTATGTTTACCTGATAAATTTCTTTCTCCAACGGTGTGTCCGGTCCACGGCGTCATCCTTACTTGTGGGATATTCTCTTCCCCAACAGGAAATGGCAAAGAGCCCAGCAAAGCTGGTCACATGATCCCTCCTAGGCTCCGCCTACCCCAGTCATTCGACCGACGTTAAGGAGGAATATTTGCATAGGAGAAACCATATGGTACCGTGGTGACTGTAGTTAAAGAAAATAAATTATCAGACCTGATTAAAAAACCAGGGCGGGCCGTGGACCGGACACACCGTTGGAGAAAGAAATTTATCAGGTAAACATAAATTCTGTTTTCTCCAACATAGGTGTGTCCGGTCCACGGCGTCATCCTTACTTGTGGGAACCAATACCAAAGCTTTAGGACACGGATGAAGGGAGGGAGCAAATCAGGTCACCTAAATGGAAGGCACCACGGCTTGCAAAACCTTTCTCCCAAAAATAGCCTCAGAAGAAGCAAAAGTATCAAACTTGTAAAATTTGGTAAAAGTGTGCAGTGAAGACCAAGTCGCTGCCCTACATATCTGATCAACAGAAGCCTCGTTCTTGAAGGCCCATGTGGAAGCCACAGCCCTAGTGGAATGAGCTGTGATTCTTTCGGGAGGCTGCCGTCCGGCAGTCTCGTAAGCCAATCTGATGATGCTTTTAATCCAAAAAGAGAGAGAGGTAGAAGTTGCTTTTTGACCTCTCCTTTTACCTGAATAAACAACAAACAAGGAAGATGTTTGTCTAAAATCCTTTGTAGCATCTAAATAGAATTTTAGAGCGCGAACAACATCCAAATTGTGCAACAAACGTTCCTTCTTTGAAACTGGTTTCGGACACAGAGAAGGTACGATAATCTCCCGGTTAATGTTTTTGTTAGAAACAACTTTTGGAAGAAAACCAGGTTTAGTACGTAAAACCACCTTATCTGCATGGAACACCAGATAAGGAGGAGAACACTGCAGAGCAGATAATTCTGAGACTCTTCTAGCAGAAGAAATCGCAACTAAAAACAAAACTTTCCAAGATAATAACTTAATATCAACGAAATGTAAGGGTTCAAACGGAACCCCCTGAAGAACTGAAAGAACTAAATTGAGACTCCAAGGAGGAGTCAAAGGTTTGTAAACAGGCTTGATTCTAACCAGAGCCTGAACAAAGGCTTGAACATCTGGCACAGCTGCCAGCTTTTTGTGAAGTAATACCGACAAGGCAGAAATCTGTCCCTTCAGGGAACTTGCAGATAATCCTTTTTCCAATCCTTCTTGAAGGAAGGATAGAATCCTAGGAATCTTAACCTTGTCCCAAGGGAATCCTTTAGATTCACACCAACAGATATATTTTTTCCAAATTTTGTGGTAAATCTTTCTAGTTACAGGCTTTCTGGCCTGAACAAGAGTATCGATAACAGAATCTGAGAATCCTCGCTTCGATAAAATCAAGCGTTCAATCTCCAAGCAGTCAGCTGGAGTGAAACCAGATTCGGATGTTCGAACGGACCCTGAACAAGAAGGTCTCGTCTCAAAGGTAGCTTCCAAGGTGGAGCCGATGACATATTCACCAGATCTGCATACCAAGTCCTGCGTGGCCACGCAGGAGCTATCAAGATCACCGACGCCCTCTCCTGATTGATCCTGGCTACCAGCCTGGGGATGAGAGGAAATGGCGGGAACACATAAGCTAGTTTGAAGGTCCAAGGTGCTACTAGTGCATCCACTAGAGCCGCCTTGGGATCCCTGGATCTGGCCCCGTAGCAAGGAACTTTGAAGTTCTGACGAGAGGCCATCAGATCCATGTCTGGAATGCCCCACAGGTGAGTGACTTGGGCAAAGATTTCCGGATGGAGTTCCCACTCCCCCGGATGCAATGTCTGACGACTCAGAAAATCCGCTTCCCAATTTTCCACTCCTGGGATGTGGATAGCAGACAGGTGGCAGGAGTGAGACTCCGCCCATAGAATGATTTTGGTCACTTCTTCCATCGCTAGGGAACTCCTTGTTCCCCCCTGATGGTTGATGTACGCAACAGTTGTCATGTTGTCTGATTGAAACCGTATGAACTTGGTCCTCGCTAGCCGAGGCCAGGCCTTGAGAGCATTGAATATCGCTCTCAGTTCCAGAATATTTATCGGTAGAAGAGATTCTTCCCGAGACCAAAGACCCTGAGCTTTCAGGGATCCCCAGACCGCGCCCCAGCCCATCAGACTGGCGTCGGTCGTGACAATGACCCACTCTGGTCTGCGGAACGTCATCCCTTGAGACAGATTGTCCAGGGACAGCCACCAACGGAGTGAGTCTCTGGTCCTCTGATTTACTTGTATCTTCGGAGACAAGTCTGTATAGTCCCCATTCCACTGACTGAGCATGCACAGTTGTAATGGTCTTAGATGAATGCGCGCAAAAGGAACTATGTCCATTGCCGCTACCATCAACCCGATCACTTCCATGCACTGAGCTATGGAAGGAAGAGGAACGGAATGAAGTATCCGACAAGAGTCTAGAAGTTTTGTTTTTCTGGCCTCTGTTAGAAAGATCCTCATTTCTAAGGAGTCTATAATTGTTCCCAAGAAGGGAACCCTTGTTGACGGGGATAGAGAACTCTTTTCCACGTTCACTTTCCAGCCGTGAGATCTGAGAAAGGCCAGGACAATGTCCGTGTGAGCCTTTGCTTGAGGAAGGGACGACGCTTGAATCAGAATGTCGTCCAGGTAAGGTACTACTGCAATGCCCCTTGGTCTTAGCACCGCTAGAAGGGACCCTAGTACCTTTGTGAAAATCCTTGGAGCAGTGGCTAATCCGAAAGGAAGCGCCACGAACTGGTAATGTTTGTCCAGGAATGCAAACCTTAGGAACCGATGATGTTCCTTGTGGATAGGAATATGTAGATACGCATCCTTTAAATCCACCGTGGTCATGAATTGACCCTCCTGGATGGAAGGAAGAATAGTTCGAATGGTTTCCATCTTGAAAGATGGAACCTTGAGAAACTTGTTTAAGATCTTGAGATCTAAGATTGGTCTGAACGTTCCCTCTTTTTTGGGAACTATGAACAGATTGGAGTAGAACCCCATCCCTTGTTCTCTTATTGGAACAGGATGAATCACTCCCATTTTTAACAGGTCTTCTACACAATGTAAGAACGCCTGTCTTTTTATGTGGTCTGAAGACAACTGAGACCTGTGGAACCTCCCCCTTGGGGGAAGTCCCTTGAATTCCAGGAGATAACCCTGGGAGACTATTTCTAGCGCCCAAGGATCCAGAACATCTCTTGCCCAAGCCTGAGCGAAGAGAGAGAGTCTGCCCCCCACCAGATCCGGTCCCGGATCGGGGGCCAATATTTCATGCTGTCTTGGTAGCAGTGGCAGGCTTCTTGGCCTGCTTTCCCTTGTTCCAGCCTTGCATTGGTCTCCAAGCTGGCTTGGCTTGAGAAGTATTACCCTCTTGCTTAGAGGACGTAGCACTTTGGGCTGGTCCGTTTTTACGAAAGGGACGAAAATTAGGTCTATTTTTCGCCTTGAAAGGCCGATCCTGAGGAAGGGCGTGGCCCTTACCCCCAGTGATATCCGAGATAATCTCTTTCAAGTCAGGGCCAAACAGCGTTTTCCCCTTGAAAGGAATGTTTAGTAGCTTGTTCTTGGAAGACGCATCAGCCGACCAAGATTTCAACCAAAGCGCTCTGCGCGCCACAATAGCAAACCCAGAATTCTTAGCCGCTAACCTAGCCAATTGCAAAGTGGCGTCTAGGGTGAAAGAATTAGCCAATTTGAGAGCATTGATTCTGTCCATAATCTCCTCATAAGGAGGAGAATCACTATCGAGCGCCTTTATCAGCTCATCAAACCAGAAACATGCGGCTGTAGTGACAGGGACAATGCATGAGATTGGTTGTAGAAGGTAACCCTGCTGAACAAACATCTTTTTAAGCAAACCTTCTAATTTTTTATCCATAGGATCTTTGAAAGCACAACTATCCTCTATGGGTATAGTGGTGCGTTTGTTTAAAGTAGAAACCGCTCCCTCGACCTTGGGGACTGTCTGCCATAAGTCCTTTCTGGGGTCGACCATAGGAAACAATTTTTTAAATATGGGGGGAGGGACGAAAGGAATACCGGGCCTTTCCCATTCTTTATTAACAATGTCCGCCACCCGCTTGGGTATAGGAAAAGCTTCTGGGAGCTCCGGCACCTCTAGGAACTTGTCCATTTTACGTAGTTTCTCTGGGATGACCAACTTTTCACAATCATCCAGAGTGGATAATACCTCCTTAAGCAGAATGCGGAGATGTTCCAACTTAAATTTAAATGCAATTACATCAGGTTCAGCCTGTTGAGAAATGTTCCCTGAATCAGTAATTTCTCCCTCAGACAAAACCTCCCTGGCCCCCTCAGATTGAATAATAAAAACTACAGTTAAACACTAAAAAACTCTAAGCCATCTCCGTGGAGATGTTGCCTGTACAACGGCAAAGAGAATGACTGGGGTAGGCGGAGCCTAGGAGGGATCATGTGACCAGCTTTGCTGGGCTCTTTGCCATTTCCTGTTGGGGAAGAGAATATCCCACAAGTAAGGATGACGCCGTGGACCGGACACACCTATGTTGGAGAAATATAATTTTTCATCTACTTGACTGTTAAGAGCTCTATTTGTATTTAAGCGTTTATATGTGCATATATGTCTGTAAATACCTACATTTTATATATACACACACACACACACACACACACCCCAGTATATACAGACACACACACATACATATTTAGACATCATTTTTTATCAGATAGTGTTATTATGAGTGTAACTGAACTTTGTAATGTTTTTTTGATGTGTTTTGTGACACTTTTTTTCTTTTCGTGAAACAGTTAACCAGAGCTCTGAGGACGCGCTATCCTGATAACTTCAATTTCGCTCAAGCGATCACGTCTACTTTCAACTGGTAATACAAGTGAAAAACCTGACATGTACAAACACCCGCGATAAACCCCTTTTGCTTGCGTGTAACTGTTAGTGCTCCACTCATAATATGACCCTAAATCGGTTGGTTTTTTTTTAATAAACTTTGTGGAAAAACCCAAGTACTAAAACTTAAAATGAAATAATTCAGAGATAACAGAATAATGGTTATAGATATATGATTGAAGAGTTTTTAAGATTACAGTAATCTGTGATGTTCATTTAACCACCCAAAGGCACACCGTGCAGCAATTTACCCACATGCTTGGTGATGAGTATCTCCTAAAACAGCATGGCTAGAAATCTCTACAATATTTAACCTGCTGGACTTTAGATACTTCACATTTAAAATCTTTCTTAGATAAAACTAAATATTTTATCAGATCTATTTAAAATAAAATGGATGTTTTTGTGCTGAAACCCCCCTCATATTATTGTGTTTTATTCTTTTGAGGGGTGTCACTGTCCACCAATAAAGCAGGGGGGAATCTGTTAATCAGCCAGTAATCAGGTCTTAAAAAGGGACAGTAAACACACATAGATAGAAATATAACATGTTAAGTTATGTGTAGTAAAACAACTTCCAATATACTTTCATAATGTATTTTGCCTCCCTTTCATGTATCTGAAAATTGTGGATTTTTATAATTCTCAGACCTTAAAATGCACACAGCGTATTTCTCAAGCATAACCCTGCTACCTATCTTTCTCTAATTGGCTTCAGCAGTTAACAACTGAAAAACAAAGCAGTTAATTCTAAAGGGAAATGAAAACCCACAATTTTCTTTCATGATTCATATAGAGATTGTACACTTTTAAAAAAGTCAACAATTTATTTCTGTTATTTAACCTACTTCATTCTCTTGGTTTTCTTTGTTGAAGAAGATACCTAGTTAGGTAATATGCACATGACTGGGACACTATATGGCTTTCAACAATGTTATACAAATTTGAGCACAAGATCAGTGGTCGCCAAATCTGTCTAAAATTTAGAAGCCAGTAAGAATATTTCGGACTTCCGCTGGAGGACGGGGGAGGTGCCGAGTGGTGATGTCACTGTGTGGTTGACGGCAGCGTGCAGCAGAAGAGAGATGAAGTGAGCAGTGGTTGGATTTCGGAACCACGCCATGCTAAAAAGCGGCTTCACCTGGCATCATAGCTGCCATTAATAACTGGACCACGCAGGAACACAGGTGGCAAACAGAGGTGGATTGATTATTCCTTTACTTCACCACGGCACATAAGGAGGCATAGGCCCTCAAGAAATAGAGAGCTAGCCTAGTAAAAACCCATATTAAGCTTTTTTTTTCTTTCAACTCATCGCTACAACGGATGAGGCTTGGTCCCCCGTGAATCGCGTAACCTGCAACTGATCGAGCAAGTATACTGGCAAAGCAGGAAGGTACAGAGGCTTTGCTGTTCTGGAAAGAATAAAGGTGTGTTGATCCCTGCCTGTTTTAAAGTCAAACTGCTTTATACCAGAACAGAACTATGTAAAGAATATTTAGGAGCCAGACACACATTTTAGGAGCCAGACAGTGGTATTTCTATATAGAGATATATGGAGAAGAATCCAAAAAGTAAGGATTAGGCATGTGCATTCGGGTCATTCAGCAGCAAACAAATAGTGAAGATGGCGACCGCCAGCAGGATTTGGCTCTTTTTGGAGCTGAATTTCTTCTTGTGAAAGTGCAAAACACTAAGATCTGTGTTGCACTTTTACAAGAAGAAATCCAGCTCTAAAAACAGCAAAATGCCGCTAGCAGCCACCATCTTCACCATTCGTTGACCCAAATGTGCATGCCTAGTTAGGAGGCAGGGGAAAATTCTAGGAGCAAGTGGCTTCCTGGCTCCTGGGTTTGTCGAGCCCTGCACTAGAAGGCAGCCATTTTTGTACAACATGTAACACTGTTAAAAGCATTCTTGAAAAATTGCTACTACATAGTAATCCAGGCACGTGCACAATCCTGAGCCTACCTACCTTCTTTTCAACAAAGAATACCAAGAGAACTAAGTAAATGTGATAATAGAAGTAAATTGGAAAGGTTTTTTTCAGTTGAACACTTTATCTGAATCATGAAAGAAAAAAATTGGGGTTGTATGCTCTTTAACTTAATGATAGTGGTTAACATTGTCTTTTACAGAAGTCTGGATTAGCTTACTCAACTTTTATAACAAATGTTGGTTGGAGTTTGGCTACTGAAAAACAATTACAACAAGTAAAATAATAATATGAATTGTCTGATATGTTATTCTATATAATTTTATTCTGTTTTTTTAATGCAAAAATATATTTTAACATGTTAAAATAATGTTCTTTCATATGCATGATAGAGGTTTTGGAATTTTTAAGGGACAAAGCACTAAATATTGCTAGTGTGTACTAAAAGACAAGATGGATGATAAGAGCAAGGTAAGAGTGAAAGAGAAAAAGAAAGACACAGGAATATATAAAATAAAAGAGAGAGACAAGAATAAAAAGGAGATGATGGGAAAGAGGGATGGAAGGGAGGGAAGGAGGAAAGGAAGAAAGGGAAGGAAAGGAAGGGAGGGAGTTAACGGAAGGAATGGACGGAAAGGAAGGAACGGACGGAAAGGAAGGAACGGACAAAAAGGAAGGAACGGACGGAAAGGAAGGAATAGAAGGAAAGGAAAGGAAAGGGAAAGGAAGGAGGAAGGAAAAAAGAAAAGAAGGAAAAAAGAAAAGAAGGAAAAAAGAAAAGAAGGAAAAAAGGAAGGAAAATGTGGGGAAGGAAGGAAAGGATGGAAGGAAGGAAAGGAAATGAAGGAAAGGTAGGAAGAAAGGGGAGGAAAGGAACAGACAAAAGGAGCGGAGGAAGGGAGGAAGGAAAAGGAAGGAAAAACAAGTCAGGAGAAAGTTTAAAGAAACAACTTATTTTACAGCTCTTAGCCTCTAGAGTACGCATTTCTTGTAGAGAATTCCACAATTGCTGCTTGTCATGATAAAATATAATCTTTTAAAAGTATGACAGGGAACCTGGTAATCCCATGTCTCTCTGGGTAAATTTGAAAGGATAAAGCTGTACCTGCATTACATTTTTATAGAACTTGGATTAAAATGAATAATGACAGACAAGGCTTCAATTGTTTTTTTTTCTTACCAATACCGTTCAAGTACAGCGCGCCTTCACATGCAAAATAATAATTCTAACTACTCTGCGCCAGGAAAAGGCATTCAAGATAATACAAAAGCATTGTGATACAGCTCAATTTCTCTAAGAACATTACTTCATAACAAAGAAAAAAAATCAAGCTAACATTATACATGATTATTAATTATACCCTGTTTTATGCTCTCTCTTATATTCAATGTTATGTAGCCACATCGTGACTAAGGGGTTAATTACAATAATTTAGAAAAACATATCTAATGATTTCCAACAGAAAAACACCATTAAAGTATATGGGGATTTTTATAGATAACGCATTATACAAGGATTGTGATCAACACATAGGACAGATCAATTGGGAAACATTTCTAAGCTTGTCTGTGAAAATTAAATTTCAGCTATCATTTTCAGTATACAGTATAGCAATAAACATATATTTAAAGGGACAGTCTACATTAAAACTGTTATATTTTAAAACGATAGATAATGCCTTTACTACCCATTCTCCAGCTTTGCACAACGAACATTGATATATTAATATACTTTATAACATTTAAACCTCTAAATTTCTGCCAGTTTCTAAGCCACTATAGACAGCCTCTTAATCATATGCTTTTTGTTTGCTTTTCACAACAGGAGACTGGTAGTTCATGTGGGCCATATAGATAACATTGTGCTCATGCCCATGGAGTTATTCAAGAGTTAGCACAACACAGTACTAAATGCAAGTCAATGGATAATAAATAAAAAGGCATGTGATCAGGGGGCAGTCAGAAGATGCTTAGATACAAGGTAATTACAGAGGTAAAACGTATATTAACTTTTTTTTATATATATTATATAAACTGTGTTGGTTATGCAAAAATGGGGAATTGGTAATAAAGGGACTGTCTATTTTAAAACAATAAAAATTATATTGTAGACTGTCCCTTTAAGTATTGACAAATGTGTTGAGCAAGTAAGCAAACAAAAAATAACTTCAGGAAGTTATTAAAGGGACAGTCTAGGCCAAAATAAACTTTCATGATTCAGATAGAGCATGTAATTTTAAACAATTTTCCAATTTACTTTTATCACCAATTTTGCTTTGTTCTCTTGGTATTCTTAGTTGAAAGCTTAACCTAGGAGGTCCATATGCTAATTTCTTAGACCTTGAAGGCCACCTCTTTTCAGAATGCATTTTAACAGTTTTTCACCACTAGAGGGTGTTAGTTCATGTATTTCATATAGATAACACTGTGCTCGTGCACATGAAGTTATCTGGGAGCAGGCACTGATTGGCTAAACTGCAAGTCTGTCAAAAGAACTGAAATAAGGGGGCAGTTTGCAGAGGCTTAGATACAAAGTAATCACAGAGGTTAAAAGTATATTAATATAACTGTGTTGGTTATGCAAAACTGGGGAATGGGTAATAAAGGGATTATCTATCTTTTTAAACAATAAAAATTCTGGTGTAGACTGTCCCTTTAATTTTATGTGAGAAAGTATTATCCTAAACACTGCCATTTCACAGAGTTCTTTTCCACTTGAAACATCCCCCAAACACAGCATCTTTTGTAAAAGAAGTATGTGCACATAATCTTCTCTTATCACATAACCACGTGCAGGTCTGTCCTGGCTCAAGTATGTAACTGGAATCCAGTGAATTTGCAATAAACTCATTAGAAAAAGAACTGTCCTGTCTAAGTATATGAAACTCAAAAAAAAAATCACTTTAAAATCATGCATGCGCAAAATTATTACAAAAAAGTGTGCATGCAGCCAAGATCGTGCATTAGGCTTATTAATATTGTAATATATTTGCAAAATAGAAGATACTGATTGGACAGATCAGATTTCCCATCCTCTTTTGTGGGCTGTCTTGATAAACAGATTTAGACGTATATTTCATTTATTTTTAAAACATTTAGGGGCAGATTACAAATGGAGCGGTATTTAACGCTCCCGTTCGAGCGATAATTGAGCTAGAAGTAAGCTTTTTGCGCTTGTTGAGCTGTGCTTGTATTAGGAG
The DNA here is from genome assembly GCF_027579735.1 of Bombina bombina. NCBI lineage: Eukaryota > Metazoa > Chordata > Amphibia > Anura > Bombinatoridae > Bombina > Bombina bombina. The sequence goes on from NC_069500.1 coordinate 1,192,447,694, forward strand.
TTAAAAGTAAACCGTTTTTGCCCTCAAGCTAACCCGATGAGCCGAAGTTACAATATTGTGTGCTCTTTCACGTATTCCCCCTAGAAGTCAATGAAGAAAAATAAAATTATAATATATATACATATATATATATATATATATACACACACACACACTGTATATATATATATATATATATATATATATATATATATATATGTATCTATATATCTATATCTATATCTATATAAAATTCATTAAAATTATGGGGGGAGATAAAAAACTGAAAATAAAATCCTCCATGTCTCAAAATGAAGTCAATGTAAATATTTGCATAGGAAATTAGCACATCTAGGCAAGAATCCCCGCTTGCTTTTCCCCAGAAATACCTCATACCCAGAATTCTCTTGTGCATGGGTAACATTGTATATGAGGTATTTCTGGGGAAAAGCAAGCAGGGATTCTTGCCTAGATGTGCTTATTTCCTATGCAAATATTTACATTGATATATATATATATATATATATATATATATATATATATATATATATATATATATATATGTATGTATGAATATCTATTTAGAAATGCATAGAATATATTCTGCTATGTGCAGAACATTGGAATGTGAAATATATTCAATAAATATAGACTATAACAATTTATTAAAATATGATTGCATAAATATGTTTTTACATGTTTTGATCTACTTAACTGCAAATAGCTCCAAATGCACGTATAAATATGTCTATATATGTGTACATATATGTATTTATGTTATGTGCATATATGTCTATAAATACATATATACACATATAAATACACACACACACACATATCCATTTTTAGACATGTATGTATCGCAATGTTAAAGACCTTTGCCTGCTTTTTTTTTTCTTACACCTGAGACCTCAAATCTATGAGCCCTTAACTTTTTTGTGCAATTTTTTTTATTTTAATAATTTTTATTAGATGGTGTTATTATTGGTGTAACTATACTTTGTAATGTATTTTCAATGTGTTTTGTGCCAGCTTTTAGTTTTGCGAAACAGAGCTCCGAGGACGTGGTAATCATTCTAGCGTAAATCGCAATTGCTCTCAAGCGATTGCGTTTACTTTCAACTCTTAATACGAGCAATAAGCCAGACGAGCGCAAACAACCATGATAATCCCCTTATCAATTGTTGCGCTCCATTTTGGTCCTTAGATGCTTCATTTTTTAAAATAAGTTTGTGAGTTGTGATCCTTTTATTGATATAAGCTTTAATATGTGATTTAATTATGTACAAAAATGTAATATTTTATAATCCTTAAAACATAACACAGTCTCGGAAGATATATTTTCAGATTACTGAGAGTTTCTGTCTGTTCAGAAGTGACTGTTTCTAGTAGACTTTACTTAACGGGACACTATGTAAAAAAATGTTTTAAAATAAAATGTGTACAGTAAAGCATTTGAAACATGTAGAAAATATTTTCCTAAAAAAGCTTTTTAATAATAAGGGATATTAAACATTGCTCCTTTAGTAAAAAACAGAATTTATGTTTTCCTGATAAATTACTTTCTCCAACGGTGTGTCCGGTCCACGGCGTCATCCTTACTTGTGGGATATTCTCTTCCCCAACAGGAAATGGCAAAGAGCCCAGCAAAGCTGGTCACATGATCCCTCCTAGGCTCCGCCTTCCCCAGTCATTCGACCGACGTAAAGGAGGAATATTTGCATAGGAGAAATCATATGATACCGTGGTGACTGTAGTTAGAGAAATTAAATCATCAGACCTGATTAAAAACCAGGGCGGGCCGTGGACCGGACACACCGTTGGAGAAAGTAATTTATCAGGTAAACATAAATTCTGTTTTCTCCAACATAGGTGGGTCCGGTCCACGGCGTCATCCTTACTTGTGGGAACCAATACCAAAGCTTTAGGACACGGATGATGGGAGGGAGCAAATCAGGTCACCTAGATGGAAGGCACCACGGTTTGCAAAACCTTTCTCCCAAAAATAGCCTCAGAAGAAGCAAAAGTATCAAATTTGTAAAATTTGGTAAAAGTGTGCAGTGAAGACCAAGTCGCTGCCTTACATATCTGATCAACAGAAGCCTCGTTCTTGAAGGCCCATGTGGAAGCCACAGCCCTAGTGGAATGAGCTGTGATTCTTTCAGGAGGCTGCCGTCCGGCAGTCTCATAAGCCAATCTGATGATGCTTTTAAGCCAAAAAGAGAGAGAGGTAGAAGTTGCTTTTTGACCTCTCCTTTTACCAGAATAAACAACAAACAAGGAAGATGTTTGTCTGAAATCCTTTGTAGCCTCTAAATAGAATTTTAGAGCATGAACTACATCCAAATTGTGCAACAAACGTTCCTTCTTTGAAACTGGATTCGGACACAAAGAAGGCACAACTATCTCCTGGTTAATATTTTTGTTAGAAACAACTTTTGGAAGAAAACCAGGTTTAGTACACAAAACCACCTTATCTGCATGGAACACCAGATAAGGAGGAGAACACTGCAGAGCAGATAACTCTGAAACTCTTCTAGCAGAAGAAATTGCAACCAAAAACAAAACTTTCCAAGATAATAACTTAATATCTACGGAATGTAAGGGTTCAAACGGAACCCCTTGAAGAACTGAAAGAACTAAATTGAGACTCCAAGGAGGAGTCAAAGGTTTGTAAACAGGCTTGATTCTAACCAGAGCCTGAACAAAAGCCTGAACATCTGGCACAGCCGCCAGCTTCTTGTGAAGTAAAACAGATAAAGCAGAAATCTGTCCCTTCAAAGAACTTGCAGATAATCCTTTCTCCAAACCCTCTTGTAGAAAGGATAGAATCTTAGGAATTTTTACCCTGTTCCATGGGAATCCTTTCGATTCGCACCAACAGATATATTTCTTCCATACTTTATGGTAAATTCTCCTAGTTACAGGCTTTCTAGCCTGAATAAGAGTATCAATGACAGAATCTGAGAACCCACGCTTTGATAAAATCAAGCGTTCAATCTCCAAGCAGTCAGTTGGAGTGATGCCAGATTCGGATGTTCGAATGGACCTTGAACAAGAAGGTCCCGTCTCAAAGGTAGCTTCCATGGTGGAGCCGATGACATATTCACCAGGTCTGCATACCAAGTTCTGCGTGGCCACGCAGGAGCTATCAAGATCACCGAAGCCCTCTCTTGATTGATCCTGGCTACCAGCCTGGGAATGAGAGGAAACGGTGGGAACACATAAGCTAGGTTGAAGGTCCAGGGCGCTACTAGTGCATCTACTAGAGTCGCCTTGGGATCCCTGGATCTGGACCCGTAGCAAGGAACCTTGAAGTTCTGACGAGACGCCATCAGATCCATGTCTGGAGTGCCCCATAATTGAGTTATTTGGGCAAAGATTTCCGGATGGAGTTCCCACTCCCCCGGATGAAATGTCTGACGACTCAGAAAATCCGCTTCCCAATTTTCCACTCCTGGGATGTGGATTGCAGACAAGTGGCAGGAGTGAAGCTCCGCCCATTGAATTACTTTGGTCACTTCTTCCATCGCCAGGGAACTCCTTGTTCCCCCCTGATGGTTGATATATGCAACAGTCGTCATGTTGTCTGATTGAAACCTTATGAATTTGGCCTTTGCTAGTTGAGGCCAAGCCTTGAGAGCATTGAATATCGCTCTCAGTTCCAGAATGTTTATCGGGAGAAGAGATTCTTCCCGAGACCATAGACCCTGAGCCTTCAGGTGTTTCCAGACCGCGCCCCAGCCCACCAGGCTGGCGTCGGTCGTTACAATGACCCACTCTGGTCTTCTGAAGCTCATCCCTTGGGACAGGTTGTCCAGGGTCAGCCACCAACGGAGTGAATCTCTGGTCCTCTGATCTACTTGGATCGTCGGGGACAAATCTGTATAATCCCCATTCCACTGTCTGAGCATGCACAGTTGTAATGGTCTTAGATGAATTCGCGCAAAAGGAACTATGTCCATTGCCGCAACCATCAAACCTATTACTTCCATGCACTGCGCTATGGAAGGAAGAAGAACAGAATGAAGTGCTTGACAAGAGCTTAGAAGTTTTGATTTTCTGGCTTCTGTCAGAAAAATCTTCATTTCCAAGGAGTCTATTATTGTTCCCAAGAAGGGAACTCTTGTTGACGGGAATAGAGAACTTTTTTCTACGTTCACTTTCCACCCGTGAGATCTGAGAAAGGCTAGGACAATGTCCGTATGAGCCTTTGCTTGTGGTAGAGACGACGCTTGAATCAGTATGTCGTCCAAGTAGGGTACTACTGCAATGCCCCTTGGCCTTAGCACCGCTAGAAGGGACCCTAGTACCTTTGTGAAAATTCTTGGAGCAGTGGCTAGTCCGAATGGAAGTGCCACAAACTGGTAATGCTTGTCCAGAAAGGCGAATCTTAGGAACCGATGATTTTCCTTGTGGATAGGAATATGTAGATACGCATCCTTTAAATCCACCGTGGTCATGAATTGACCTTCCTGGATGGTAGGAAGAATTGTCCGAATGGTTTCCATCTTGAACGATGGGACCTTGAGAAATTTGTTTAGGATCTTGAGATCCAAAATTGGCCTGAATGTTCCCTCTTTTTTGGGAACTATGAACAGATTGGAGTAAAACCCCATCCCTTGTTCTCCTAATGGAACAGGATGAATCACTCCCATTTTTAACAGGTCTTCTACACAATGTAAGAATGCCTGTCTTTTTATTTGGTCTGAAGACAATTGAGACCTGTGGAACCTTCCCCTTGGGGGTAGTTCCTTGAATTCCAGGAGATAACCTTGAGAAACTATTTCTAGCGCCCAAGGATCCTGAACATCTCTTGCCCAAGCCTGAGCGAAGAGAGAGAGTCTGCCCCCCACCAGATCCGGTCCCGGATCGGGGGCTAGCATCTCATGCTGTCTTGGTAGCGGTAGCGGGCTTCTTGGCCTGCTTACCTTTGTTCCAGCCTTGCATCGGTCTCCAGGCTGGCTTGGTTTGAGAAGAATTACCCTCTTGCTTAGAGGATGTAGAATTTGAGGCTGGTCCGTTTCTGCGAAAGGGACGAAAATTTGTTTTATTTTTAGCCTTAAAAGACCTATCCTGAGGAAGGGCGTGGCCCTTTCCCCCAGTGATGTCTGAAATAATCTCTTTCAAGTCAGGGCCAAACAGCGTTTTCCCCTTGAAAGGGATGTTAAGCAATCTGTTCTTGGAGGACACATCCGCTGACCAAGACTTCAGCCAAAGCGCTCTGCGCGCCACAATAGCAAAACCTGAATTTTTCGCCGCTAATCTAGCTAATTGCAAAGTGGCGTCTAAGGTAAAAGAGTTAGCCAACTTAAGTGCTTGAACTCTGTCCATAACCTCCTCATAAGAGGATGCTTGATTGAGCGACTTTTCTAGTTCCTCGAACCAGAAACACGCTGCTGTAGTGACAGGAACAATGCATGAAATTGGTTGTAGAAGGTAACCTTGCTGAACAAACATCTTTTTAAGCAAACCCTCTAATTTTTTATCCATAGGATCTTTGAAAGCACAACTATCTTCTATAGGGATAGTGGTGCGTTTGTTTAGAGTAGAAACCGCCCCCTCGACCTTGGGGACTGTCTGCCATAAGTCCTTCCTGGGGTCGACCATAGGAAATAATTTCTTAAATATAGGGGGAGGGACAAAAGGTATGCCGGGCCTTTCCCATTCTTTATTTACAATGTCCGCCACCCGCTTGGGTATAGGAAAAGCTTCGGGGGGCACCGGGACCTCTAGGAACCTGTCCATCTTACATAATTTCTCTGGAATGACCAAATTGTCACAATCATCCAGAGTAGATAACACCTCCTTAAGCAGAGCGCGGAGATGTTCCAATTTAAATTTAAATGTAATAACGTCAGGTTCAGCTTGTTGAGAAATTTTTCCTGAATCTGAAATTTCTCCCTCAGACAAAACCTCCCTAGCCCCTTCAGACTGGTGTAAGGGCATGTCAGAACCATTATCATCAGCGACCTCATGCTCTTCAGTATCTAAAACAGAGCAGTCGCGCTTTCGCTGATAAGTGGGCATTTTGGCTAAAATGTTTTTAATAGAATTATCCATTACAGCCGTTAATTGTTGCATAGTAAGGAGGATTGGCGCACTAGATTCACTAGGGACCTCCTGAGTGGGCAAGACTGGTGTAGACATAGAAGGAGATGATGCAGTACCATGCTTACTCCCCTCACTTAAGGAATCATTTTGGGCAACATTATTATCAGTGGCATCATTGTCCCTACTTTGTTTGTCACATTCAACACATATATTTAAATGGAGAGGAACCTTGGCTTCCGAACATACAGAACATCGTCTATCTGATAGTTCAGACATGTTAATAGGCATAAACTTGATAACAAAGCACAAAAAACGTTTTAAAATAAAACCGTTACTGTCTCTTTAAATTTTAAACTGAACACACTTTTTTACTGAATATACGCAAAAGTATGAAGGAAATGTTCAAAATTCACCAAAATTTCACCACAGTGTCATAAAGCCTTAAAAGTATTGCACACCAAATTTGAAAGCTTTAACTCTTAAAATAACGGAACCGGAGCCGTTTTTACATTTAACCCCTATACAGTCCCTGGTATCTGCTTTGCTGAGACCCAACCAAGCCCAGAGGGGAATACGATACCAAATGACGCCTTCAATAAGCTTTTTCAGTGGATCTGAGCTCCTCACACATGCATCTGCATGCCTTGCTTCTCAAAAACAACTGCGCATTAGTGGCGCGAAAATGAGGCTCTGCCTATGACTAGAAAAGGCCCCCAGTGAAAAAGGTGTCCAATACAGTGCCTGCCGTTTTTTTTAATAAAATTCCCAAGATTAAAATAACTCTCCAAAGTTATAAACCATTAAATATGCTTATAAAGTAATCGTTTTGGCCCAGAAAAATGTCTACCAGTCTTTAAAGCCCTTGTGAAGCCCTTTTATTATTATATTGAAAATTAAGAAAATGGCTTACCGGATCCCATAGGGAAAATGACAGCTTCCAGCATTACCAAGTCTTGTTAGAAATGTGTCATACCTCAAGCAGCCAAAGTCTGCTCACTGTTTCCCCCAACTGAAGTTAATTCCTCTCAACAGTCCTGTGTGGAAACAGCCATCGATTTTAGTAACGGTTGCTAAAATCATTTTCCTCTTACAAACAGAAATCTTCATCTCTTTTCTGTTTCAGAGTAAATAGTACATACCAGCACTATTTTAAAATAACAAACTCTTGATAGAAGAATAAAAACTACATTTAAACACCAAAAAAAACTCTGAGCCATCTCCGTGGAGATGTTGCCTGTGCAACGGCAAAGAGAATGACTGGGGAAGGCGGAGCCTAGGAGGGATCATGTGACCAGCTTTGCTGGGCTCTTTGCCATTTCCTGTTGGGGAAGAGAATATCCCACAAGGATGACGCCGTGGACCGGACACACCTATGTTGGAGAAACAAACATACAAAAATACAGATTGTGTAAAAAAAAAAAAGCAACTTACTTTTTTTTTTGCAAATTCTCAGTGTAGCCACTGCCTGCAGCTAGATAAGGGGGCAGACATTTTGCCAAGGTTGCATTCTGCCTGTTGTGAGCATGAGCAAATCTGACTCCCTTTTTTTCTAGTATTCACTTAAAGGGACACTGAACCCAAATTTTTTCTTTCGTGATTCAGATAGAGCATGCAATTTTTAGCAACTTTCTAATTTACTCCTATTATCACATTTTCTTCATTCTCTTGGTATCTTTATTTGAAAAGCAAGAATGTAAGTTTAGATGCCGGCCCATTTTTGGTGAACAACCTGGGTTGTTCTTGCTGATTGGTGGATTAATTTAACTGAACAATAAACAAGTGCTGTCCAGCATCCTGAACCAAAAAATAGCTTAGATGTCTTTTTCAAATAAAGATAGCAAGAGAACGAAGAAAAATTGATAATAGGAGTAAATTAGAAAGTTGCTTAAAAATGCATGCTCTATCTGAATCATGAAAGAAAAAAATGAGGTTCAGTGTCTTTTTAATACTAAACCAGCTCATATTACTCTTGAGGTTTTATGATATCAAGCTATAAAATCCGTCTTGCAGAGGCCATAGCCTCCTTATAGGGCTGAGACAGGAACACTGCACAAATTATTATTATCATTTATTTATCTAGAGCTGCAAAATTCCTTAGAGCTGGAGTTTGAAATGTAAAAAAATAAAATAAATCAATTTTAAAATGATGAATAATATATATATTATTATTAGACTGTTTCATATCCCATTAAGCCTTTGCCAAAAACACTGTAAAGTATTTTAAAATAAATGAAACAAAAATGACTACAATGTCTCTTTAAAATGATATAAACACTCAGCCTTTCAGATTGTAATATCAATTGTATGTAGAAAAAAAACAAAAAACTTTGCAAAGTACTCCGATTACCACTTCTGGACCATTTTCCTAAAATCCAAATCTCACAAGCTTTATGCAGCTGTATATTACACAGTCAATGGGGATGATTTCAGTCCTTTAGAAAAAGGTATCTAATGCAGTGGTTGACAAATCTGTTTAAAATTTAGGAGCCAGTAAGAATATTTAAGAGCCAGACAGTGGTATTTGTATATAGCTATATTGAGAATACCCCAAAAAAGTTAGGAGCCAGGGGTAAAATTCTAGGAGCCAGTGGTTACCTGGCTCCTGGGTTTGTCAAGCCCTGATCTAATGATTTAATATATATATATATATTTAAGCAGATAATGCCATATGCTTTTAAAGGGGCATGTCCCTAGAATACAACAGTTTAAATGCTTTTAAAACATGTGTTTTGTATACAGTTATTTGCATTGTAGAGCTTATCTACTGATATATCCAAGGCATAAAAAAAAGAGATTTATGGTCATTTTAATTATCATCGTTTCTTCTTTTTTTTTTTTTTTTGCCGGATCTCTTTCTTTCCTTGTGCAAAAATAAGTTGATGAGTTTTGATCCTGTGCTTTCATCTGCTCAAAACATCTTATTTTCATTTTGTGTAATATGTAACTAATTAAAACAATAGCAATGTAAGCTATTTATCCGATCATGTAAACTTGTAGCAAGATGAGTGGTATGACAGACTGAATCAAACGGATTTATCCACCTTGGGGTGCAATGTCTTCAAAAATAAGAAATAAAATACATTTTCACTCTTTTTTTTTGTATGTGCACTGATGAGGAACCACTGTATGCGCATAGTAGTCATGAATATTTTCTAATCCACAGTCTGAACAATCCATAGGCCAACATTAAAGGGGCGGTGTACAATAAAATTGGGTTTTCCTTAATGTGTTTTTAATTACTTGTTATACCAGCTGCAGGGTTTAAAAATGTAATAAAAAATGTTCCTTTATGTATATTTTTGAATATGAAATAGCTGTTTCTGCTAACTGAAATCACAACCCAATATAGCAGGCTGATCTTGTAGGGAGAGAAAACCTTATTATGTTATCTATCTAATTATTTACACAAAGCCAGCATTATCTTCTTTATTGCGGTTTAATAATAGAAAATTAATATTTTAGTACCTCCCTGTCACAGGCCCCCTTGGGAGAATTATTTAATCTAAACCTTTTTATTAACATGTTTTTTTATTTGTTTGTTTTTTGTAACCAGAACTTAACTACCGAAATGTTCAGTATAGGTGGGGATACAATTGGCAAAATCAGCTATTACAAATGAGAAAATAAAGGTAAAGTAGCTATTTGTAAACAATTTAATAAACTACAGTAAGTAAAATGGATAATTTGGAACACTTTACAGGACATAAAAAAAAACAAATAAATGCTAGATAGAATGATGCATTCAAAGAAGAAATTAGTCTGAGAATAACATGTAGACGTATTTTTTAAAGTTTCATTAGCTGTTTAAATATTGACAAAATAATTGCAAAATTGTAGTGTCTATGAAACAATGAGAACTGCCATGTTGTAACTTAGGTTATCTTCTCTACTCTGGCCAATTATAAATAAATCAATAGAGTGTGTAGCCAATGACTGTGTGGTATATAAAAGCTCAAAATTTAAAAATGGAATTACAGGAAAAGGGGACAAAATAAATAATGAAAGTATATTGCAAAGTGTGTGTGTGTGTGTGTGTGTGTGTGTATATATATGATATACGAATGTTTAGGGAAAGGGAAAAACAATACAAACAAACAAAAACGGAGTGTTTCTAGTGGCGCAACACTTAATTAGATGACGTAATTTTTTTTTTATATCTATGATAATGCATAGAAATAGTTACACCTCTAATTCTAACAAATAAATATTGTGATTAGAAAATGGGAATGACTATGTGAAAAGTCAATCTAATATAGTGGCTAGCTGATAACGTTACAAAGCTGTGCTATCCCTTAAGCAAGTCTGTAAACATAAGATAAAAAATATATTCTTAAATGTCACATACAACTATGTTAATATATATGGTACAAAAAGTGTATCAATAATCAGATAGAAGTCTCTGATTATTGATACACTTTTTGTACCATATATATTAACATAGTTGTATGTGACATTTAAGAATATATTTTTTATCTTATGTTTACAGACTTGCTTAAGGGATAGCACAGCTTTGTAACGTTATCAGCTAGCCACTATATTAGATTGACTTTTCACATAGTCTTTCCCATTTACAATATTTATTTGTTAGAATTAGAGGTGTAACTATTTCTATGCATTATCATAGATATATAAAAACAAAATTACGTCATCTAAGTGTTGCGCTTTTTTGTTTGTTTGTATGTATTTCCCTTTCCCTAAACATTTGTATATCATATTTTTTTCTATCTGGTGATTAGTTTATAGGGATTCTTCTCACCACTTGATAGGATTTCTAGGGCTGCATTTCTGAATATCACTTATATTTACATCTGGGTTGTATCCAGCGCCATCCCTATACACATCTTTTTTATATATATATATATATATATATATATATATATATATATATATATATATATGTTACAAACAAGATAGGTTCTGTAGGTTTGTTCTTAAAGGGACAGTTCACCCAAAATTTGTATTCCCTTTAAATTATTACCAATGATCTATTTTATCTGCTAGAGTGTATCAAATTGTTTACAAGTAGCTCCTTTACTCCTATACTGAAAGTTGTGATACTGGAGTATATGCTATTGACAAGCCTAAGTAAACACAGCCAGCAGAAGAAGTTACACTCAGTGGGGTGCAGGATAGTTAAGCAATAAAATTATAATTTTCCACTGTTCTCTCTATGTATTGAGCTTTAGTTTTCCAGACAAACATAAGATAAGGAAGCAAGTGTGTGTACACAAACATAACATAACATAATGAGATCTGATAATACCTTTAAGTTCAACCCATTGTAATAGGCTGTGGTTTCAAAGCAAAAAAACAGCTACTTCATATACACAAATAAACCTCAAAAAACAATTTCTCAAATATTTTATACTCTGCAGCTCGTATAACAAGTCATTGAAAATAAATTAATGGTAAAACAAATTTACAGTGTACTGTCGTCCCTTTTAAGTTGAATTTGTATGTAAGTTGGAACAGGCACTTTTTTTAGGTGAAACTCTGGCCAAACATTTTTTTTTGTTTTGGATAGCATAGGGAAAAGTTTGTTTTGCTATATGTGCCACTGTTCAGAAAATGTCACATCACTTTCTGTCCTTGTGACAATTGGATTTTCGATATTTTGGGTTATCCTGGAAAGAGGGATTGGCGATAAAGCTCTATTTTCTCCATTTGTAAGTACGAGTTGTATTTAAGTTTGATGTCTGTAACCTGGGGACTGCCTGTATATATTATCATTTTATTTACCATTTCAAAGTGTCCCTTTAAAAGGGAGAATATATTAGAGTACACGGCCCCTTTAAAGACCTTTAACAAAATATAATAGAATATACACAGTGTCTGAAGGCAATCAAGGTGCAGAGGTGTTACATAAATGTGTATTCTGGTTAGCTTAGTGATCTGGGGGGGGGAAGAAGATTTAGTCAGAGTGTAACACTGAGATCAAGCAATAAATCACAAAAACAGGATTTGGCAGATGCCCTTTGTGCTTTTATTGAGCATTACACATGCTCATCCCTCCACATGTGAGTAAAATAGTTTGTGCTTTATTTTCAAATTTATACCAGTCTACAAATCCTAATTATGATGAGTGTGGTTTTATTTTCACTTTATTTAAAATGGAAAAGAGCACACAACATAGAATCTTACTGACCCCAAAGGGCATGGCCACAATTCTATCAAACATGAATAAGACATGCTCATGCTAAACATACCTGTCTTGGGATTTATTGCAAAGAATCCTTGAGGATTTCCACTTGCAATCTTATAAGTCAGCTTGTCACTGGAGCTCGAGTCTGGATCAAATGCATTAATTTGCACAACAGATACATCCTTTGGGGAGTTTTCCATAACTTCAGGGTGGTACACAGGCTCTGATGTCTGAGGTGCATTATCATTGACATCCTCTATTTCAATGTAGATTTCAATGAAAGATGAAAGTGGAACAACTCCTCGGTCGGTGGCATAAACAGTTAACCAGTAGTGAGATGTTGTTTCACGGTCAAGAATATCAGCAGTCCGTATAGTACCTAAAAAAAAGAAAAGAAAAAGAATGGATTTCATATATACACAATATTTTTTTTATTTTATTTTTTTCGAATTAAAACGTGTTTTTGCTTTAAATGTAATCACTAAAGAATATTAAGTTTTGTCCCAGTGTACAAAAATACAATAATCTAAAAATGAAAAACAGTTGCTGAAATGTTTTCTAGATTTTAGACAATGTTAGTTTAAAATATATATATTTATCTAGTATTCCTCTAGAATACAGATAAAGGAACAAACATCAAAGATTTATAAAAAGAGATAATGGGTGTCTTTCTAAAATGTGGAAATCTGGTTAGAAAATATAGAGGCAAAAAAGCAATATAACAGCTGGACCACATATTAACCCTCTCTCTTTTTACATGGAACCCTTTCCATTTTACAACCCTTTACAATTTTTAGTTTTATTAGCTCAAATCATTTAAAAATAACATTTAAAATGTAATTTCAGCACTTTTTCTGTGACTTATCCACTTATACCACTTGTTTATTTTCCTAAGGCTAAACACTTTTAGAAAATAAAGTATTATATAAAAAATCGCAAAAAAGATACTTTATAGAATGCAAAAATAGTTTAATAATGATAAACAATATCATGATAATCTATTGCTCTCAATTTTCATCAGTTCAATATTCCCAAACACCAAAACTCTAATCATAAACATATAAAGTAGCTTTTATAATTACACAAAATTCTGATGTTACAGTAATAGCACTGGATACATGCTCCCTCCCGCCTTTATCCAAACTCAGTTTAGGGTAGTAATTACATTTTAAGAAAATTATGCCATGATCCTTATTAGGACTTCTCATTACAGATATTCTCATTCAGGGTGCCTGGACAGGTCAGCAGCCACATGTATCAGGTTTAGGACAGGAGGTGAATAAAACAGCTCATGGTATCCTTTGTTGAGTATAAACACTCTTCTTGTTTTTAAACGGTTTTAAGAGACACACATTGTGTGATATCTTATGAATTTTAAAAGGTGACTCCAGAGAATCTTCATTTTGTGAAAGGATGAGGAACTCTACATCCTATTTTTGTGATCAAAATTGCTGAAGAGGGCCACGTGGAGCAACAAAATTAAGGCATGGCCACTACTTTCAGCTTTGTTCGTTTTTTTTTAAAGATTTTTGGAAGGTTTGTTAAAGGACCACTCAATGCAGTAGAATTACATAATTATCAAGTGCATAATAAAAAGACAATGCAATAAAACCTACTCTGAATTTTAAATAAGCAGTAGATTTTTTTTTTTGACATTTTTATTTTTTCTCCCATTACCCAAGCCCCCTGTATTCTGTGACAGATATCAGCCAATCACAGACTAGTATATGTATACCCGATTAGCTTGTGCACACACTCAGTAGGATCTTGTTCCCCAGAAAGTGTGAATATAAAAAGAATGCGCAAAATTTGATAATGGAAGTAAATTGGAAAAAGTGTCTTAAAACTGCATGTTCTATCTGAATCATAAAAGTTTATTTTGACTTGAGTGTCCCTTTAAGGGACCTGGTGATAAAGGTGGCTTTGGATATTAGGTTGTGGCTGTATGATTATAAATGTAAATCATCAATGGGGGTTCGGGAGGGGCATGTGTACAGGTAGTTCTTGGTAGTTAGGTAATGTGGGTAAACACTGGGTGAAATGGAGTGGGCAATGCACTGGGGGAACTAGCAAGTGGGCCAGGTTTGTGATTAAGCCTAGGGTTGCATTGTATTGTATACTAGCGTAGTATTCTTTAACTGGTACTGTATGCAATACCATCCTTCATTTTTCAAAATGTATTTCCTATAAAGATTTGCTAGTTCAAACCATTTTAGATGTGCATTTCCTATATACATATTCTCATAACGGAATGCTTTTGGAATGCAGATCCATGTTACTATTTCTCACATAAATGAAGAGAAATAGGTTTGCAGTCATCTAATTGAGTTAAAAGCTTTTCAACCAAAATCTCTTTGGAATTTTGGTACCTGAGGCGGCAAGATACAAAGTGCCTTATCCAAGTTCATATAAAGAGCTGCTACTTATGTGACCTAAGCTTACCTACTTACAATGCAGTTCTCCTTACCACTAAGCTGGTCGTTCAGCTCATATTTCACTCTCTGCCCCTTATAGTTATACAGACATGATTGCACATGCTGATTTCCATGTAAAATTATGCAACAAATCATTCCCGCTCCAAGTATAGGTCCTTGAAGGCATTACTTAAAGAATTAATTTTAGCTCTGAGCTAGCGATGTTTCCTGGATACTGAAATGCACAATAATGAAGAGAAGCTTAAAATAGAGTCCTGAGGCTAAATCTACATCCTAAATTAACGTAATTTAAGATCTATAGAAAACCACTTTGTTATGGCTTTGGTTGAGCTGTACAACTATGAAAAATACTAGTGTGGAAATATTAAAATAAGTATTTGCACACCCAATGCAGACTAAATTGAACCAATAGCTGTTAGAGACCTATATAATCTCCAGGAATGAAATTAAAAAGAAATGCCAGATTTACTGGTGTAAAAATAGCACAGCATACAATACTAGCAATTATCTACAGAGAAGTTAAAGGCATATTCTAGTGGTAAAAATAAAATGCTCTTTGTTTTTATCAGAGCATTTTACATTTTAAATTCCCTTCTTTTATTTGGGTGTTTAATAATTTCAAAAGGCGTGAAATTAAACTTTCATGGTTCAGATAGAGCATTCAATTATAAGGGACATTTCCATTTACTTCTATTATCAATTTGACTTTGTTCTCTTGGTATCATTTGTTGAACAGTTTACCTAGGTATGCTCAGGAGCAGTAATGCACTGCAAGGAACTAGCTGGTGGCTATGAACATAAATGCCTCTTGTCACTGGCTCACCAGATGGTCGCAGTAGTGCACTCTTGTGCTTGAGCTCTCGTTTACTATGGGCTAGATTACAAGTGAGGCGCAAACGGTTTTGTGCTATTACAAGTTGAACAAAGTCTCGATTGCGCTAGCACAATTGCCATTTACGCTTCAATCCTTACAGCAATCTTTTTAATTGTGCTGATATTACAGTTGAATATGCTATGTTGTTTGTGAAATTGTTTTTTTTTAACTATTTTTTTCTTCATTGATTTATATAAGGGAATACATGAATGTGAAAACTTCAGTTAGGATTTTCACGCTATTTGGGCTAAAGCTAGCGCAAAATACTTTTTTTTGGAACTTGTAATACGAACGCAACCCGACTAGCGCAAAAATCTTAAAGGGACACTTAACCCAAATGTTTTCTTTCATGATTCAGATAGAGCATGCAATTTTAAGCAACTTTCTAATTTACTCCTATTATCAATGTTTCTTCGTTCTCTTGCTATCTTTATTTAAAACGCAGGAATTCGATGCATAGGAGCCGGCCCATTTTTGGTTGAGAAACTTGGTTATGCTTGCTTATTGGTGGGTAAATGTAATCCTCCAATAAGCAAGCACTATCCATGGTGCTGAACCTAAAATGGGCTGGCTGCTAAGATTTACATTCCTGCTTTGCAAGAGAACAAAGAAAAATGATAATAGGAGTAAATTAGAATGTTGCTTAAAATTTCATGCTCTATCTGAATCATGACAGAAACATTTTGGATTCAGTGTCCCTTTAACTCTAGCAGAGTTTTGGCGATTGCAAAAAAAAAATCTGCTACACTTGCAATCTAGTCCTATGTGTTTAACCATTCTGTAGGGGTTAAACACATATGCAAGGAACCATGCAATAATACAATGTTCTAACATATTAGATCATTTCCTTTTTTTGCGCTTTTAAGAGCCTTTAAATTCAGTCAAAGTTGCACTCTTGGAATATCCCCTTTCTGCTCCAGATGTAGATATGACCAGCGATTGGAGGATACGCATGCTTACTATTCATTTGCTCATTAGCTATATCCTAATCTGGAGTGACATTGGAGCACAGCATTTACCATGTACTTAACTCTATGTAGGTGTTAAACCAGGACTCAACAAACCCAGGAGCCAGGGAACCACTGGCTCCTAGAATTTTACCTCTGACTCCTAACTTTTTGGGTAATTCTACATATGTCCATATATAAATATCACTGTCTGGCTACAAAATATTCTTACTGGCTCCTAAATTTTAAACAGATTTGTCGACTCCTGTTTTACACAATACGAAAGGAATTTGTGTTAAAAAAAACTTCTAATCAAATACAGCACTTTACTTTTACACTAGAATATCCCTTTAATATTTAGAGAACTGGGGTGGGGATAAAGTTTGAAAGTGAAGCACACATAAGCAACTAGAAGCCAATATAAGTATAGCCCCAGTAGTTGCAGTGTATAGTAGAGCTTTTAATGTGGTTAAGTGGTGAATTTAAAGATACACCAAACTCAACATTTAATTACCAATTATAAGTTTTTATTCTACAAAGCAAAAAAAAAAAGGAAATGCAATGCATTTTCATTATTTCTATGTTGCTTGCTTTTCCCATAATTTAATGCTAAAAGTTGTGTTTTTTTCCTATTGCTCCAAGAGTTGCTGAACACTGTCTAGAACACTGACCCTGCAACATTCTACACAATAATTACTGATCGGTTCAAGGGCTCATTTATATCTGCCCATAATTGTACACAGAAAAAGAGAGAAAATAAATACACTTGAAAGGATTTTTAAAAGTTATGTCCTTGGTCTGCAAAACATTGTACATTCTGCAACGAAAATGACAGCTTTAAATGCTTGTAAAACACATAAGAAGTGTAATGCAGTGCTTAATTGTTGATGTTATAAATAAAGCGCACAGATTTTCTGGCTCACAATCACATAGCTAGTTTGTTCCTCTCTACCTCACACTATGCAGAAGAAAAAGCAGAGAGCCAGAACCCAGAGGTTCTTTCTATGATTAGAGAAGAGTTTTTGCTCAAATAAACAGCTCTTAGCAACCGCACCCTCATTCATCTGTCTGCTTTCTGCAAGGAAAGAGACAGCACAAATTTGAGGCACTTTTAAGGAACAAAGAATTCATATAATAACGCAAAAAATAGCCATTTCAATAGGCTCTATAATTTGGTGCATAAAAAAACAATAATACTTTAAATTGTTACGTCCATTTTTCCATGTTCAATAGAGATATTCTCTACTGTGCTTGATTCATTTGCTAACTATAACCTGAACACAGCATCTTAACACATTTAATAAATTTTTTTAAAATATTTGTTTAACCCCTGAAACTACATTAAAGATTTTCTCCTGTGCCACTCCACTGTTAAAGTTACAAATGAGAAGCAGGCATACATCCATATACCCATAACACTGTGGGGCCAGTTTGTTAATGTGCGAGCGGACATGATACGATGTAGTGCATCATGTCCGCCGCACAATGATAAATGCCGACAGCAATCGCTGTCGGCATTTATCATTACACAAGCAGTTGTTGTGAACAACGTGTGCAATGCCACCCCCTGCAGACGGGTGTCAATCAGCCCAATCATATAGGATCGGGCGAATTGACGTCCGCTGCCTCAGAGCAGGTGGACAAGTTATAAAGCAGCGGTCTTTAGACCGCTGCTTCATAACTACTGTTTCCGGCGAGCCTAAAGGCTATCTAGCTTGATAATTCGGCCCCTGTATCTTCATCTGGAGCGGAAGGGGGTGTTCAAGGTGGGCAATTTTGACTACAGGTTTATCTCTTGAGTAAAGTAATATTTAAAAAATGCTCTCAAGAAACAAACGGCTAGATTACGTGTTGTGCGTTAGGGTTAAAAAGCAGCGTTGAGAGGTCCTAACGCTGCTTTTTAACGACCGCTGGTATTACGAGTCTTGAAATGACAGGCTCACCGCTCACTTTTTTGGCCAGACTCGGAAATACCGCAAATCCACTTACGTCAATTGCGTATCCTATATTTTCAATGGGA
This sequence comes from Bombina bombina, assembly GCF_027579735.1. Classification (NCBI taxonomy): domain Eukaryota; kingdom Metazoa; phylum Chordata; class Amphibia; order Anura; family Bombinatoridae; genus Bombina; species Bombina bombina. The sequence continues at coordinate 1,192,466,145 of NC_069500.1, forward strand.
TTGCATAACGCCGGTATTACGAGTCTAACCAAAAGTGAGCGGTAGACCCTCTCCTGTCAAGACTGGTACCGCATTTTAAAGACAGTAGTTAACAGTTTTACACTACAATGCTGTAGCATAAAACTCTTAACTAAAGTGCTAAAAAGTACATTAACACCCACAAACTACCTATTAACCCCTAAACCGAGGCCCCCCACATCGCAAACACTAAAATACATTTTTTAACCCCTAATCTGCCAAACCGGACATCGCCGCCACTATAATATATATATTAACCCCTAAACCGCCGCACTCCCGCATAGCAAACACTAGTTAAATATTATTAACCCCTAATCTGCTGGCCCTAACATCGCCGACACCTACCTACATTTATTAACCCCTAATCTGCCGCCCCCAATGTCGCCACCACTGTATTAAATGTATTAACCCCTAAATCTAAGTCTAACCCTAACCCCCCTCACTTAAATATAATTACAATAAATCTAAATAAAACTACTATAATTAGCTAAATTATTCCTATTTAAAACGAAATACTTACCAATAAAATAAACCCTAAGCTAGCTACAATATAACTAATAGTTACAATTTAGCTAGCTTAGATTTTATTTTTATTTTACAGGCAACTTTGTATTTATTTTAACTAGGTACAATAGTTATTAAATAGTTATTAACTATTTACTAACTACCTAGTCAAAATAAAGACAAATTTACCTGTAAAATAAAACCTAACCTAAGTTACAATTACACCTAACACTACACTATAATTAAATTAATTACCTAAAATAAATACAATTAATTACAATTTAAAAAAATATCTTAAGTACGTGTCATGATACAATCATGTGGAGTAGTTGATACCTGGATTGGCTACCCGGCAGGGGTGGTATTGTGTCCTCAGCCTGGAAAAGGTTAATGTGAATTGCCTTTTTCTGTGTTAAATCTGCTTTCAGAAAGCCTATGAGCTGAGACCCCCCTCCCCCCCACAGACTAGTGTTTTTTGTGTAACTGTGTGTAGGAATGCGGAATGCTCCTCCCCTTGGAGGCTGATAGTGGGAGCTAAGACTTGTTTGCATTGGTTACACTCGTTGTAAATTATAACCCGGGCGTCGTCTTTGACAAGACAAATAAAAACAGAATTTATGTTTACCTGATAAATTACTTTCTCCAACGGTGTGTCCGGTCCACGGCGTCATCCTTACTTGTGGGATATTCTCTTCCCCAACAGGAAATGGCAAAGAGCCCAGCAAAGCTGGTCACATGATCCCTCCTAGGCTCCGCCTACCCCAGTCATTCGACCGACGTTAAGGAGGAATATTTGCATAGGAGAAACCATATGATACCGTGGTGACTGTAGTTAAAGAAAATAAATTATCAGACCTGATTAAAAAACCAGGGCGGGCCGTGGACCGGACACACCGTTGGAGAAAGTAATTTATCAGGTAAACATAAATTCTGTTTTCTCCAACATAGGTGTGTCCGGTCCACGGCGTCATCCTTACTTGTGGGAACCAATACCAAAGCTTTAGGACACGGATGATGGGAGGGAGCAAATCAGGTCACCTAGATGGAAGGCACCACGGCTTGCAAAACCTTTCTCCCAAAAATAGCCTCAGAAGAAGCAAAAGTATCAAACTTGTAAAATTTGGTAAAAGTGTGCAGTGAAGACCAAGTCGCTGCCCTACATATCTGATCAACAGAAGCCTCGTTCTTGAAGGCCCATGTGGAAGCCACAGCCCTAGTGGAATGAGCTGTGATTCTTTCGGGAGGCTGCCGTCCGGCAGTCTCGTAAGCCAATCTGATGATGCTTTTAATCCAAAAAGAGAGAGAGGTAGAAGTTGCTTTTTGACCTCTCCTTTTACCGGAATAAACAACAAACAAGGAAGATGTTTGTCTAAAATCCTTTGTAGCATCTAAATAGAATTTTAGAGCGCGAACAACATCCAAATTGTGCAACAAACGTTCCTTCTTCGAAACTGGTTTCGGACACAGAGAAGGTACGATAATCTCCTGGTTAATGTTTTTGTTAGAAACAACTTTTGGAAGAAAACCAGGTTTAGTACGTAAAACCACCTTATCTGCATGGAACACCAGATAAGGAGGAGAACACTGCAGAGCAGATAATTCTGAAACTCTTCTAGCAGAAGAAATTGCAACCAAAAACAAAACTTTCCAAGATAATAACTTAATATCAACGGAATGTAAGGGTTCAAACGGAACCCCCTGAAGAACTGAAAGAACTAAGTTGAGACTCCAAGGAGGAGTCAAAGGTTTGTAAACAGGCTTGATTCTAACCAGAGCCTGAACAAAGGCTTGAACATCTGGCACAGCTGCCAGCTTTTTGTGAAGTAACACAGACAAGGCAGAAATCTGTCCCTTCAGGGAACTTGCAGATAATCCTTTTTCCAATCCTTCTTGAAGGAAGGATAGAATCTTAGGAATCTTAACCTTGTCCCAAGGGAATCCTTTAGATTCACACCAACAGATATATTTTTTCCAAATTTTGTGGTAAATCTTTCTAGTTACAGGCTTTCTGGCCTGAACAAGAGTATCGATAACAGAATCTGAGAACCCTCGCTTCGATAAGATCAAGCGTTCAATCTCCAAGCAGCCAGCTGGAGTGAGACCAGATTCGGATGTTCGAACGGACCTTGAACAAGAAGGTCTCGTCTCAAAGGTAGCTTCCATGGTGGAGCTGATGACATATTCACCAGATCTGCATACCAAGTCCTGCGTGGCCACGCAGGAGCTATCAAGATCACCGACGCCCTTTCCTGATTGATCCTGGCTACCAGCCTGGGGATGAGAGGAAACGGCGGGAATACATAAGCTAGTTTGAAGGTCCAAGGTGCTACTAGTGCATCCACTAGAGCCGCCTTGGGATCCCTGGATCTGGACCCGTAGCAAGGAACTTTGAAGTTCTGACGAGAGGCCATCAGATCCATGTCTGGAATGCCCCACAGTTGAGTGACTTGGGCAAAGATTTCCGGATGGAGTTCCCACTCCCCCGGATGCAATGTCTGACGACTCAGAAAATCCGCTTCCCAATTTTCCACTCCTGGGATGTGGATAGCAGACAGGTGGCAGGAGTGAGACTCCGCCCATAGAATGATTTTGGTCACTTCTTCCATCGCCAGGGAACTCCTTGTTCCCCCCTGATGGTTGATGTACGCAACAGTTGTCATGTTGTCTGATTGAAACCGTATGAACTTGGCCCTCGCTAGCTGAGGCCAAGCCTTGAGAGCATTGAATATCGCTCTCAGTTCCAGAATATTTATCGGTAGAAGAGATTCTTCCCGAGACCAAAGACCCTGAGCTTTCAGGGATCCCCAGACCGCGCCCCAGCCCATCAGACTGGCGTCGGTCGTGACAATGACCCACTCTGGTCTGCGGAAGGTCATCCCTTGTGACAGGTTGTCCAGGGACAGCCACCAACTGAGTGAGTCTCTGGTCCTCTGATTTACTTGTATCCTCGGAGACAAGTTTGTATAGTCCCCATTCCACTGACTGAGCATGCACAGTTGTAATGGTCTTAGATGAATGCGCGCAAAAGGAACTATGTCCATTGCCGCTACCATCAAACCTATCACTTCCATGCACTGCGCTATGGAAGGAAGAGGAACGGAATGAAGTATCCGACAAGAGTCTAGAAGTTTTGTTTTTCTGGCCTCTGTCAGAAAAATCCTCATTTCTAAGGAGTCTATTATTGTCCCCAAGAAGGGAACCCTTGTTGACGGAGATAGAGAACTCTTTTCCACGTTCACTTTCCATCCGTGAGATCTGAGAAAGGCCAGGACAATGTCCGTGTGAGCCTTTGCTTGAGGAAGGGACGACGCTTGAATCAGAATGTCGTCCAAGTAAGGTACTACAGCAATGCCCCTTGGTCTTAGCACAGCTAGAAGGGACCCTAGTACCTTTGTGAAAATCCTTGGAGCAGTGGCTAATCCGAAAGGAAGCGCCACGAACTGGTAATGCTTGTCCAGGAATGCGAACCTTAGGAACCGATGATGTTCCTTGTGGATAGGAATATGTAGATACGCATCCTTTAAATCCACCGTGGTCATGAATTGACCTTCCTGGATGGAAGGAAGAATTGTTCGAATGGTTTCCATTTTGAACGATGGAACCTTGAGAAACTTGTTTAAGATCTTGAGATCTAAGATTGGTCTGAACGTTCCCTCTTTTTTGGGAACTATGAACAGATTGGAGTAGAACCCCATCCCTTGTTCTCCTAATGGAACAGGATGAATCACTCCCATTTTTAACAGGTCTTCTACACAACGTAAGAATGCCTGTCTTTTTATGTGGTCTGAAGACAACTGAGACCTGTGGAACCTCCCCCTTGGGGGAAGCCCCTTGAATTCCAGAAGATAACCTTGGGAGACTATTTCTAGCGCCCAAGGATCCAGAACATCTCTTGCCCAAGCCCGAGCGAAGAGAGAGAGTCTGCCCCCCACCAGATCCGGTCCCGGATCGGGGGCCAACATTTCATGCTGTCTTGGTAGCAGTGGCAGGTTTCTTGGCCTGCTTTCCCTTGTTCCAGCCTTGCATTGGTCTCCAAGCTGGCTTGGCTTGAGAAGTATTACCCTCTTGCTTAGAGGACGTAGCACTTTGGGCTGGTCCGTTTCTACGAAAGGGACGAAAATTAGGTTTATTTTTGGCCTTGAAAGGCCGATCCTGAGGAAGGGCGTGGCCCTTACCCCCAGTGATATCAGAGATAATCTCTTTCAAGTCAGGGCCAAACAGCGTTTTCCCCTTGAAAGGAATGTTAAGTAGCTTGTTCTTGGAAGACGCATCAGCTGACCAAGATTTCAACCAAAGCGCTCTGCGCGCCACAATAGCAAACCCAGAATTCTTAGCCGCTAACCTAGCCAATTGCAAAGTGGCGTCTAGGGTGAAAGAATTAGCCAATTTGAGAGCATTGATTCTGTCCATAATCTCCTCATAAGGAGGAGAATCACTATCGACCGCCTTTACCAGCTCATCGAACCAGAAACACGCGGCTGTAGCGACAGGGACAATGCATGAAATTGGTTGTAGAAGGTAACCCTGCTGAACAAACATCTTTTTAAGTAAACCTTCTAATTTTTTATCCATAGGATCTTTGAAAGCACAACTATCTTCTATGGGTATAGTGGTGCGTTTGTTTAAAGTGGAAACCGCTCCCTCGACCTTGGGGACTGTCTGCCATAAGTCCTTTCTGGGGTCGACCATAGGAAACAATTTTTTAAATATGGGGGGAGGGACGAAAGGAATACCGGGCCTTTCCCATTCTTTATTTACAATGTCCGCCACCCGCTTGGGTATAGGAAAAGCTTCTGGGAGCCCCGGGACCTCTAGGAACTTGTCCATTTTACATAGTTTCTCTGGGATGACCAACTTGTCACAATCATCCAGAGTGGATAATACCTCCTTAAGCAGAATGCGGAGATGTTCCAACTTAAATTTAAACGTAATCACATCAGGTTCAGCTTGTTGAGAAATGTTCCCTGAATCAGTAATTTCTCCCTCAGACAAAACCTCCCTGGCCCCATCAGACTGGTTTAGGGGCCCTTCAGAACCATTATTATCAGCGTCGTCATGCTCTTCAGTATCTAAAACAGAGCAGTCGCGCTTACGCTGATAAGTGTGCATTTTGGCTAAAATGTTTTTGACAGAATTATCCATTACAGCCGTTAATTGTTGCATAGTAAGGAGTATTGGCGCGCTAGATGTACTAGGGGCCTCCTGAGTGGGCAAGACTCGTGTAGACGAAGGAGGGAATGATGCAGTACCATGCTTACTCCCCTCACTTGAGGAATGATCTTGGGCATCATTGTCATTGTCACATAAATCACATTTATTTAAATGAGAAGGAACTCTGGCTTCCCCACATTCAGAACACAGTCTATCTGGTAGTTCAGACATGTTAAACAGGCATAAACTTGATAACAAAGTACAAAAAACGTTTTAAAATAAAACCGTTACTGTCACTTTAAATTTTAAAATGAACACACTTTATTACTGCAATTGCGAAAAAATATGAAGGAATTGTTCAAAATTCACCAAAATTTCACCACAGTGTCTTAAAGCCTTAAAAGTATTGCACACCAAATTTGGAAGCTTTAACCCTTAAAATAATGGAACCGGAGCCGTTTTTAACTTTAACCCCTTTACAGTCCCTGGTGTCTGCTTTGCTGAGACCCAACCAAGCCCAAAGGGGAATACGATACCAAATGACGCCTTCAGAAAGTCTTTTCTATGTATCAGAGCTCCTCACACATGCGACTGCATGTCATGCCTCTCAAAAACAAGTGCGCAACACCGGCGCGAAAATGAGGCTCTGCCTATGATTTGGGAAAGCCCCTAAAGAGAAAGGTGTCTAAAAAAGTGCCTGCCGATATAATCTTATCAAAATACCCAGATTAAATGATTCCTCAAGGCTAAATATGTGTTAATAATGAATCGATTTAGCCCAGAAAAAGTCTACAGTCTTAATAAGCCCTTGTGAAGCCCTTATTTACAATCTTAATAAACATGGCTTACCGGATCCCATAGGGAAAATGACAGCTTCCAGCATTACATCGTCTTGTTAGAATGTGTCATACCTCAAGCAGCAAGAGACTGCTCACTGTTCCCCCAACTGAAGTTAATTCCTCTCAACAGTCCTGTGTGGAACAGCCATGGATTTTAGTAACGGTTGCTAAAATCATTTTCCTCATACAAACAGAAATCTTCATCTCTTTTCTGTTTCTGAGTAAATAGTACATACCAGCACTATTTTAAAATAACAAACTCTTGATTGAATAATAAAAACTACAGTTAAACACTAAAAAACTCTAAGCCATCTCCGTGGAGATGTTGCCTGTACAACGGCAAAGAGAATGACTGGGGTAGGCGGAGCCTAGGAGGGATCATGTGACCAGCTTTGCTGGGCTCTTTGCCATTTCCTGTTGGGGAAGAGAATATCCCACAAGTAAGGATGACGCCGTGGACCGGACACACCTATGTTGGAGAAATTTGGTTTAAATATGTAACAGAAAGACTTGGTGGGCAGAACTGCCCTGTGGACCAGACCACTAACATCAGGACCGGCATTCGCCACATATCTAAAGGAACTTCGTAATAAGTTAGATATTGTGTGTAATTATTTTCATGTCCCATTTTCTTTTTAAAGAACTGTAGCTTTGCACTTGTATGTTATTTTGAATGTCTTTATAATTTTGCACTGTGTAACCTGTATTGATATTTTGTTATTAAACACGTAGAAAATCTCATTCTGTCTTTTTTGCTCTAATATCCAAATTCACACTCGTGTTGAGACAAGGTTAAAGGCACATCACCTAATTGTTAAATAGTGTGAGTTTTTAGGGGTTCCCCAAAACTCCCCTTTAATTTAAAAGCTTTGGTGGTGGCAGCAGGGAAATTGTTAATTAGAGCAGTGTGGACAAGATTTGGGGTATAATGTGGTATCCCTTTTAAGGTCCTTTTGCAGAGTTGCAAGGATAGGGGAACCAGAGCTGTGTGTCATTAACCCCTTCATGCCCACACCCCTCTATTGTGATGTTGAGAAGGTTTGATTCGTCACAGTACGAAAAAAAACATTAACTTACAGAAAATAATAAAATAATTACAAGATTTTTAAACTAATTACACCTACTCTAATCCCCTAACAAAATAAAAAAGCCCCCCAAAATAAAAAAGCCCTACCCTACACTAAATTACAAATAGCACTTAAAAGGGCCTTTTGCGGGGCATTGCCCCAAAGTAATCAGCTCTTTTACCTGTTTTTTTCGTACTTTAGATAATTTTTTAAAATTGTAATTAATTGTATTTAGTTTAGGGAATTTATTTAATTATAGTGTAGTGTTAGGTGTAATTGTAACTTAGTTTAGGTTTTATTTTACAGGTAAATTTTTCTTTATTTTAACTAGGAAGTTATTAAATAGTTATTAACTATTTAATAACTATTGTACCTAGTTAAAATAAATACAAAGTTGCCTGTAAAATAAAAATAAACCCTAAGATAGCTACAATGTAACTATTAGTTATATTGTAGCTATCTTAGGGTTTATTTTATAGGTAAGTATTTAGTTTTAAATAGGAATAATTTAGTGAATTATATTAAATTAATTTAGATTTATTTAAATTAAATTTAAGTTAGGGGGGTTAGGGTTAGACTTAGGGGTTAATAACTTTATTATAGTGGTGGCGACGTTGGGACGGCAGATTAGGGGTTAATAAATGTAGTTAGGTTTCGGCGACATTGGGTGGCATATTAGGGGTTAATAAATATAATGTAGGGTTCGGCGATGTTGGGGGCAGCAGATTAGGGGTTAATAATTATAATGTAGGGTTCGGCGATGTTGGGGGCAGCAGATTAGGGGTTAATAATTATAATGTAGGTGTTGGCGATGTCGGAGGTGGCAGATTAGGGGTTAATAAGTGTAAGATTAGGGGTGTTTAGACTCAGGGTTCATGTTAGGGTGTTAGGTGTAGACATAACTTTTATTTCCCCATAGGAATCAATGGGGCTGCTTTAGAAGCTGAACGCTGCTTTTTTGCAGGTGTTAGGTTTTTTTTCAGCTGGCTCTCCCCCATTGATTCCTATGGAGAAATTGTGCACAAGCATGTTTTACCTGCTCACCGCTTCCGTAAGCAGCGCTGGTATTGAGGTGAGATGTGGAGCTAAATTTTGCTATTCGCTCACTTTTTGCGGTTAACGCCGGATTTGTAAAAACCCGTAACACCAGCGCTGTCTGCAAGTGAGCGGTGAGCATAAACTGCTCGTTAGCACCGCACCCCTGATAACGCAAAACTCGTAATCTAGGTGAGAGTATTTTATGTCCCATTAATGGCTAACTTTGGGGTTTATGTCAATCTTTTGGCAGAACAATACAATGTGTCTTGCATGGCTTTTTATGGGGCTTTAAATGTAATGTCATCTAAATTCATTTGAAACCCCAGTTTTCATGATTTTTCAGAGGCATTGCTTCACTTTGATAGCAATATTCCAGTCTATCATGAAACACCTTTTAAGAAGATTTTCCCAGGATTTATTAGCTATTCTACTTCAGCAGCTTTGAACTCTTGAAATCCATTTTCGATTGTTTCAAGTGGCAAAACAAGGCTATATGGCTTGAAGCTTCCAGTGGTCCAATGGTCCCGGACGACTTAGAAATTGCAGCGGACGACTTTGTAGCTTTTAACCCCTGATTAGTAAACCATAGTGATGTTTAATATATACGTTTAGAATATTGGGTATTTTGATGTTGAAAATTGTTAATTATGACTTTACTCAAAATTACATTAAATAGTCAATTACACACATCATGAATACATTATTATTATTATTATTATTAATAATAATAATAATACTACAAGTAATAAAAACTGCATTTAGACATATCATCAATACAAAATCAAATGGTAGTAAAATTTTACTTTTGCTTCATATCTTTTGCTTCGGTGGAGATCAGTGAAGATCTCTTAAAAAACAGTTTTTGATAGTTTATTAGAATTAATTAGAAAATGCTGCCAAAATCACACAACCTGCACACTGTGTTTTTACCCAGCAAACTCGTATGCATTACTATGGGGCCAACGTGTAGTTAATGTCTCTTTCATTTAAATTTTATTCAATTTGAAGTTACTTCAAAAAGTAGCAACTACAGTCTATTTCACACATAATTTAGAAATATGGTAATATACTGGATTGTTAGATTAGTATCTGTGCATATTCTTTATAGTAGTGTATTGCATGCAGTTATAAGAACATTGGTGTACACTGCCCCATTAAACATTTTTTGTAATACAAAAAACAAAACTACCTCCATTCCTTTACAGAGAAATCTCTGTTCAACTCTAAAAAAAAACAATAACATGTCCAGTCTCATCATCAGATTTCAAAAACAGAGAAGACAAAAAGGTGTTTATTTAGGAGACAAAGCAGATAAAAATGCTTTTATCTGAGAGGTGTTAACTGAGCCTTTAGAGGAATATATCTTGATCACAAAAAGCAATTGTTCATGCTCATAGTAATGGCCAGCATGTATGTCTTGTAGATAAAATGAGAAGACGAGATGCAATTAGAGCATCTCTACCAAAGCTGCACCTCGATTCAGCCTGTTACTTCCAGTCGACTTGCTCTTTTGGAATAAAACAGACAACTTCCACGGCAGCGCTACTTATGCCTATTGTAATCGCACTAGCTTATTTTATCATCATGCTGCTTCAGTGTCAGAGCTTCTGGATAAGTGTTATAATTGCTGTACAGAGAAAAAAAAACACTAGACTGGTAAAGACTTCTAGTGTAGTTTTTCTTAAAACTAATACACACTATAAATGTAAGTGGACATTACTAATCTTGTCTTGTCAGATAAAAAAATGCAATTGTTTCTTAACATTAGAAAAGAGATCTGTACCTCACACCCTTCAAATCCAGCAATCCTACCCACCCCTTCTATTAACAAAACTCTATGCTACTTCCCCACTGTAACAGAGGAAGAAGTCTCTGTACTCCTATCCTTGGCTCATCTCACAACCTGCCCACTTGACCCTATTCCTTCACAACTTCTTCCATCTCTCTCTGCTTCACTAACCCCTACCCTATCACATCTTTTGAACCAATCTATCACCGCTGGCATATTTCCGGATACATTCAAGCATGCGTCAATCATACTAATCCTAAAAAAGCCCTCGCTTGACCCCTCCACCCCTTCTAACTGTCCACCGGTCTCCTTACTTCCCTTTGCTTCAAAATTATTGGAACGACTGGTCTACAATCGGCTAACTCAATTTCTCACAACTAACTCCTTACTTGATCCACTACAATCTGGTTTCCACCCTAAACATTTAACAGAAACTGCTCTTGCTAAAGTAACAAATTACCTGTTATCAGCTAAAGCAAAAGGCCACTACTCCTTACTAATTCTTCTTGACCTATCCGCTGCTTTTGACACAGTCGACCATCCTCTCCTCCTAAAAATACTTAATTCATTTGGCATCCGAGACACAGCCCTCTCCTGGTTTGCCTTATATCTCTCGAACCATTCGTTTTCTGTTTCCTCTAACAACATATCTTGCGATCCTATGCCTCTCTCAGTTGGAGTACCGCAAGGCTCTGTCTTGGGTCCCTTGCTTTTCTCTCTCTATACAGCCTCCCTTGGAAAACTTATAGCCTCCTTTGGATTCCAGTACCACTTATATGCTGATGATACCCAAATCTATCTTTCCTCTCCTGATATCTCTCCCTCTTTACTCAACCAGATTTCCAACTGCCTCTCTGCAATTTACTCTTGGATGTCTTCACACTACCTCCAACTCAATCTGTCCAAAACTAAGCTGCTTCTTATTCCCCCATCTTCGAGACATCCAACACCTGACATTTCTCTGACAGTTGGAGACTCTATTCTCAATACCTCACCCCAGGTCTGCTGTCTTGGGGGTCACACTAGACTCAGAGCTCACATTCAACCCACATATACAAGCGCTTACCAAATCCTGCCATTCACACCTACGCAACATTTCCAGAATTCGTCCCTTCCTTACTCAAAAAAACAACAAAAATATTTACTCATTCCCTCATTTTGTCATGCATTGGTTATTGCAACCTACTCCTAAATGGCCTTCCAAAACACTGCCTCTCCTCCCTCCAATCTATTATGAATGCTTCTGCTAGACTCATCCACCTAAGTCGCCAATCTACATCAGCGACTCCGCTCTGCCAGTCTCTACACTGGCTCCCCATACACTCCAGAATACAGTTTAAAGTATTAACCCTAACTTACAAAGCACTAAACAGTCTAACTCCCAACGATATTTCCTCTCTTATCGTGAAATATTCCCCATCCCGTCCTCTTCGATCAAACTCTGACCTACGTCTCTCTACTCCTGTTATCTCTACGTACCACTCCCGCCTCCAAGACTTTGCACGTGCTGCTCCTGTCCTCTGTAACTCTCTACCCCGCTCCATAAGACTGTCTCCAACCTTGTATAGCTTCAGACGCACCTTGAAAAACCACCTATTCAGAGAGGCGTACCATATTTCCTCCATCCCTCATCGGAACCAAACTAATACATGAACTGCCTGACTCACTGCTGCAACTACAACTGATGTGACAAGCTACTCAACCTTATGTCTCTGCACCCTAAACCTGTAGACTTTTAGCTCTCCGGAGCAGGGCCCTCTTCCTCCTGTACTAGATTTGTTTAGTTTTATGTTTTGTATTTTTAGCAAAAATGTTGTCATTGTATACCCCTATCATTGTACCCAGTGCTACGGAATTTGGTAGCGCTATACAAATAAATGATAATAATAAGGAATACATTTAAAAAAAGGGTTAAAATATAGTTAAAGCTGTGCAGCAATGACTCTTAAGTGAGCCAATCATAAGTGGTTACCACTACTCACCACCCAAACTAATCAGAAATGATTTACCAGCACTAATTGCACAGGGTTTAACATAAAAATGCTTTTTTTTTTTTCCTTTCATGATTCATATAGAGTGTACAATATCACACAACTTTGCAATTGACTTCTATTATCAAATGTGCTTCATTCTCATGGCATTCATTATTTAAGAGGTACCTAGGTGGGTAGTGTGCATGCGTCTGACACACTGCAAAGCAGGAAACATTGCTGCCAACTAGTGGTCTTGTAAATGTATAATATTCTTTCATGAGAGATGATTTACAACAGTGCAACTTTTGGCAGGGCCCTTCACCCACTTGTTCCCTATAAATGCTACTTTGCACATCATACCTTTCTTTATAGCACTGCTGAATCTGTTGTCTCTACAAATAACTAATACTAACACATTTTTAATAGAGGTAAAATGGAAAGTGGTTTAAAATTGGACACTCTGGGGGAACTCTGGTCAGCGGCCATATTAGATTGTGACGCTGGGTACTGAAGTGTTTGCTAAATCTAATCTATCAAATATGTGTGGATATTTGAGACATGTAATGATTTTATTAGTGGATTCTGCTTTTCTAGAAGTTGAGGATTCGATATAAGACTTTCTTTTTTCACTCCAGCCCCAGTGTTCTGGGCCAATTAGAGGTCTTAGGTGGAAGGGTAGATGGCCTCATAGAAACTCCCTTGGCGGTAACATTCTTGGACCCTCTGAGCAAGCAGTGCTATCTCGTTTGTCAATGGTAACCTCCAAGACTTCCATTACAGTAACAATTTGTTATTAACTACTATTATCCCGGGTCCATATTTTGTATTTCCCATAACAATTAGTTGTTAAATACAGGAGTCCAAGAGTAACCCACAAAGTTTAGCAAGGGAATTTCATTACAGTTTGTAGGTTGGGTACCTATAACTTAATATTTGATGTGTAAGTCTATTTCTCCTACATGCAGATATTCTATGTAAAACGTTTTATTTTGTGAAGGATACCAGCATCACAAAAACACAAAATGTTACAAAAACATATAAAAAAAAAAAACACAACAAATCTTTATAGCATTAAAAAAAAATATACAGAAAACAAGAGAGATAACGTCAGGTTTGAAAAAGTGAGACAAAATAAAATGAGGACAATAGAGTGAACTCCATGTTCTGGGCCTAAGCGTAGGTGAAAAATCCCAGAAAAAAAACAGAATGCGCACAGCCAGCTCCTCATTTCACGCCTTTCCTTCTGTCCAGTGAGACTACTTTAATACAAAACAGACATGCAGATATTTGATGATTCCTAACATTTAATTAAAGGGATATGAACCCCCAATTTTGGCTCATGATTCAGATAGAGCATGCAATTTAAAAATAAAAAATAAACTTTCTAATTTATTTCTATTATAAATTTTTCTTAATTCAACCATTTCTAGAGCACTATATGTCAGCAGTTTTGCAAGAACGTTATCCATTTTCAAGAGCACTAGAGGGCAGCACTATTCCCGCTCCAGATGTCTACCTAGGTATCTCTTTAACACAGAATATCACAAGAACTAAGCAAATTTGATTAGAAAAGTAAATTGGAAACAATTTTTACAAATGGAATTCTCTGAATTACAAAAGAAAATGTTTGGGTTTCATATCCCTTTAAACTGTTTTGCAAGCTTGTTTATGAAGTGTTGTAGTTGTAATTATTTTTTTTTTTTTTTTTTTTCTACTTTTGCGTTTCATGCATGAGATATCATGTGCAGCGCTCTTCATGCAACTATAGATGATAATAGCAGGAACAGCCACAGACAAAAATACTAAAAATAATGGTGAAATGAATTAATGTATTTCACCTGTAAAACAAGGCTCTTCAGCATCCTCTTGAGTGTCTATGAATCTAGTCTTCTGTTACCAACAGATATTTGTGCAAGAAAAAAATGTAAAGGAACATTTAGATATTTTAGAAGCATAGTATTGGGGGTGCTGCAATGTTAAAATCAAGCTGTCACTGCATTCCAGTGCTGGAACAATTCTTCTTCGAATACCTTTGAAGTAACTTAGGTTCCAAAATGGCAGAAAACCATTTGTGTTTAATATCCCTTTAAAGTGTCATTATGGCACTAGTGTATTCTTTTAAATAATAAGCACAATTAGAAAAACACTACATACATATATGTACGTTTCAAAGCCAGATTTTCATGACATAAGTTAAAAAAATTAAAACAATTTAGTTTTGTTTGTTCGTTGTTTTTTTTGCTGCTACTTCTAATTTACAAAGACTCTACAGTATCCACCGGAAATACCTAAGACTGGAAGTCAACTTTTTAACAATACTGCAACAGGCAGTAACTTGCATTAGGTGTTAAAAAATCTGAAGAAATCATCTGTGGGGAAAAAATTATAACATTCAGCTCATATTATTACTTGTAAAGACCTGCACATGTATTCATTTCATATTCTTACAGCAAATAAAGTATTTCTAATTTTAATACATTTTAGCATAATATATTTTACGTAGACAACAAAATCAAGGACATGTTAAATACTCCAAGAAAATGCCCCTTGTTGACACAGGTGTTTAGCTTTAACATTCGTGTCTACAGCATTGAAGGCTCCGCTTAAACAGCTCGTTCTAAAACTAATGACAGTGCGCGCACCTATCTCAGAAGCAAGGCAATAATGGCGTAAATCTTCAAAACACTGTGACATATAATTAAAATAAATTAATATTTAGTAAAATTCTATTTAGTTAAAGGGACCTGAAAATCAGTAATCGGTTGGATCTGTAAAGCTTCAGAACTATTGCGAGGGACATAAGAATCCAAACTCCTGGGAACAAGGCAATTTTAGCCTATTTAAAAAGGGACAGTCTACATAGATAATCCTTTTATTACCCATTCTTCAGTTCTGCATAACCATCATATTTATAGAAATGCACGTTTTATATATTAAGTATTATGTGTAAGTATTACGTATTAAGTATTATGTGATTACTTTGTATCTAAGCCTCTGCAAACTGCCCCCCTATTTCAGTTCTTTTGACAGACTTGAATTTTAGCCAATCACAGAAATGAGCACAATGTTATCTATATGGCAAACAAGGACTAGCACTGTCTATGTAGTACTTTCTGTGAGATTCCTACATAAAATGAGCACAATGAAAAATAAAAAATAAAAAGCAGCCAGTTTATTTACTAAAAGTAGATTGTTAAGCTCAGAGGTGGCTCTAGATCACTTAGTTTCAAACCTGTCCTCCGGCCTCACTAACAGGCTAGATTTTGAGGATATCTGAACTGGAGCACAGGTGAAATAATCAGCTAATTAGTAACCATGGTTATTTTACCTGCTCTCACCCAAGGTAATCCTGAAAATCTGACCTGTTGGGGAGGCTTGAGGACAGGTTTGAAAACAGTGCTCTAGAGTTAGTGAGGCCTTAGGCAAAACTATAATATGAGGTTTCTTTTATGTTTAATTCCTATTGTGCATAAAACACATTCCTGTACTGTATACTGTTGTGTACTGTTTATTCAGTATGTTACTTACTGTGGTGGTTGTTAAATAGATCCGCTCTGTAAGTCTTGTAAGAGAATGACAGCAGATCCTTTATCTTTCCTCTGCACAGCATAGGTGAAAGATGCAGAGGGTGTGGTACAACACACACAAACAGCACAGTGAGGAAGCTGGGGCAGGGCCACTATACAGATATACCATGGACAAAAAAACAGGAAAAAAAAGTCTCTGTGCCCAATTGCCCATGTGTGATGCCCCATGAAGTGTGAGGCCATAGGCCGTTGCCTAGTTTGTCTAACACTAGAGCGGCCTCTGGTGAAGTTTATAATATTTTATACAGATTTTTTCAAGATAAAAGCAGAGATTTCATACATTAGTAAACACATTGCAAATGAAAACTTCCAATTGGAGATGGTGCCTTAGAAAATGTGGCTATTAAAAGGGACAGTCTACCCTAAAATTGTTATTGTTTAAAAAGATAGATAACGCCTTTACTACCCATTCCCCAGCTTTGCACAACCAACATTGTTATATTATTATACTTCATAACATTTAAACCTCTAAATTTCTGCCTGTTTCAATGGCTCTATTGACAGCCTCTTAATCACATGCTTTTGTATTTGCTTTTCACAACAGGAGACTTAGGTTACATCATAGTACTTTACAGGGAAAAATGTGCAATTGTATTTTCTTTCTGTTGGTGCAAAGCCATTCAAAAACCACACTAAGAGGCCCATTTATCAAGCTCCGAACAGAGCTTGCGGGCCTGTGTTTCTGACGAGCCTGCAGGCTCGCCAGAAACAGCAGTTATGAAGCAGCGGTCAATCGCCACAATTCAACCCAATCAAGTACGATCGGGTTGATTGACACCCCCTGCTGGCGGTAGATTGGCCGCGAATCTGCAGGGGGCGGCATTGCACCAGCAGCTCACAAGGGCTGCTGGTGCAATGCTGAATACGAAGAGCGTATCACTTTCCGCATTCAGCGAGGTCTGTCGGACCTGATCCGCACTGTTAATAAATAGGCCTCAAAATGTGAGTTGCTTAGATTTTGAAAATGGTTTAAAGCACCATGTAAAAATAATAAAACATTTAAACAACTCTACTAACAGACTATAGTACAGCCCCATATCAGTCGGAAGAAATAGAAATACACAAGAATCAACATTCCAGCTGTATACTGCAGATTACATACAAATAAAGATTTATCATTTTTATAGACAACCTTGTTCTAAATTTGTGAAACATTAATTTTGCGTACCCCATTACTAACCGTTAAGCACCACACACAAGTAATAAAGAGGAGCATTAGGTACAATTGTTGCTTTCTTAATGATTATTAAGTGGTTTTATAGCAAAAATTCACATCTTCCGAAACTATTTGTTCCAAGAAATTTGCTTCAAGAAAAACAGAATCTATTAACGTGCGCAGTTCCAAACAATGCACAGGAAACAGCTTTGGCTCTAGAAAGGTGCTAATCTGAAAATCCGTCCTCACGACCTATCTCCGCAGCATAATAAACATTCTTTAGGTAACCAACTGAACATTTGTTAATCATTAAATACCAGGCCAAATGCTTTGGGTTTGTCACACAAGGAAATTTCAAACTGAACTGCCTTGGGGACATTGAGGAACACACAATTAAATAGATGAAGCATACATGGAATATATTACTGTATTTACGTCACTAAGCAAATTAAAATGCCAACCACAATTGCCATGGTAACAATTTTTTTTTTCTTAGAATAGTGCAACAATACAATACTATCATTGATATTGTAAACAGATGCAGACAAACAGATAGAGATAACTGTATTTGTAACACTAGCTAGCGTTTAAGAGGTGAAAATGGGTTCAGTTGTATGTACAGATAATATTTCTAAAGTCAAGGAGCATGCACATTCCTGTCTTATCTCATATCACTTTGATAAAAAAAATCCTACCGGCTAATACAGGAAGGAGACAGTAAAATTCTAGATTTATTAATGTCACTCATACAAATAAGATTATACTCCTACCATGGCTACAAAGCAAACACAAAGTCTAAAATCCAGATGTGAAACACATTTAAAAATAAAAAAGTAATTTTGTATCTCTATCATCAAGACATCAATTTTTTTTTTAAATATTAAGAAATATGAATCAGAGGTGGAAAAATAGATGAAAGTTAGAAATATATTTTTTAGCTACAGACAGTATTGGTTTATAATTATATCAATACAGAAGCCTTGAAATGACATAAAAGAAAAAAAGAATATGCAGTTGATTGCTACACACAGGAGTGCCTTAAATGGTGAGCTACCTGTGAAGTCTCAAAGCATATCATATTGAAGAGGGTGCCTAGGATTTGGTGCACCAGGTGCATTACTGATAGGCTGCTCTCATACATCAGACCCTGTTTTCCTTCTCATTTTACTTGTTGCCCTGTTTGAATGGCCACTCCCCCAATGCTTCTGATAGGATAACTTTTTCCCCAATTTATTTGATGGACAGCACCATGTACTGGCAGAAGTATAAATGAGCGGATAAATAATGAATTGCATTATGTCAATGTTAGTTATTGTATGACTGTCAGTCTCTCAGAACATGACAGTGCACACCTGTGAATGACATAGAATATACTGCTGTTTCACCCAATCCAGTGGAAAAATACAATTTTAGGCATAGCAGGCAATATAAATAAAGTACACTGTAAAATTTTCTTTCCAGTGGGTTCAATTAAACTTTTTTCTATAGGGAATTCAATTTTGAGTCTCTCTAGCACAGTGTTTTTCAACCAGTGTGCCGTGAGAGATCCTCAGGTGTGCCGCGGCAGACTGACAACAGTGCGGGGAGGGTCCCTCTTTCAAATTTTGAAATATTGGGATGTATGTGACAGGCTCAACAGGCATCATTTACAACCATGACATTGACATTTATTCACAGACAATCATTATGATTGTTTGTGAATGAATGTCAATATGTCATGTACAGTTTGTAGGAGGAATGGCAGCACAGTACAGTGTGTGTGTGTGTATATATATATATATATATATATATATATATATACACATACACATATATATCCTATATTAGGCTACAATGTGTGATTTTGTAAAATTTTGGGATGGTGGTGTGCCACAGGATTTTTTAATGTAAAAAAGTGTGCCACGGCAAAAAAAAAGTTGCAAATCACTGCTCTAGCACTTCCTTCCCCACAAATCATTTGTTTAGTTGCCAAAGAAAGTAGTTTGTATCTATCCCACCCTATATAACATATCTCTGGCCACCTTGTTTGACTCTCATGTTTAAACTTTTCATTTTTTCCCCAAAGCTAAATCAAGATTCTTGACATTTATAACCAAGGCACTTCACATAATATATGATACCATATAATCACATATTATTGTATTTGCAGGCTTCCATAGCAACCATTTACCTAAACTGCAATCCATCATAAATGTTTGTGCAAGATTTATATAATTTAATAATTATCAATTTACTAAATTTTGAATGTGCTTTTAAATGAATGACAGAAAATACTGAGGATTTCATTACCACGAATGAATGATCATTTAAATTGTCAGTACTTTTAGGTGGAGTGTTTCTGAAAGCTAATAGTAAGTTTATAGTAAATAGAATGTCCCATTAACCTTTTAAAGCCGTTATGCCGTTCTATTCCGTCATAATTAGACTGGGCTTTAAAGCCGTTATGACGGAATATAACGTCATAGCTAACGGCTGTCCTGAAGCCTTCTGTGCTGTCAGGACTTGATCGCGGTCTTGGGGGCGTTCCTAGGGTTGTAGGGACGCTCCCCAGACATTATCCAATAATTGAAATCTCGCGATCGCGTGGTTTCAATTTGTCTACATCGGAACAGTTGTTCCGATGTAGGCACTTTAGCCCTGACTCGAAAGGGTTAAGAGACAAAGTATCAAAATATTTACATTTTCACAGCCAAAACTCTAACTGCCTTGGGAAACTACAGAACTGAAGACATCTCACTTGTTTTTTTTACTAACTGTCTTGCAATTAGGAAGAATCTCACTTTGCATGAATCTTCAAACCACATGAAATTATTTTACTACAGCAAGAATAAAAAAAAAAGCTTTTAAATTAAAAGCTTTATAGAAACTTGGATAGACATCAGTTTTGCTTTACAGCTTAAAAAGACCAAGTTATTTAAATGGCTATAAAACAAAAATCAATATGTTGTGCAAAACCACACACTATTTACTCATTTCCACAAATAGAAGAAACAAACAACATCTCCAAGGTTACTTTGAAAAATACACTACTAAAAAATTGGATGTCATCCATTTGAAAGGAGAGAATTTAAACATGTTGACTTTTTTGCCTGAAAAATTGTACCTAAAAAGGTGTTTAGACAGTATCAGTTCCAACTCATTTTCAATGCCTTTCAGATACTTCTGCCTAACGCGTAAAGAGCATTAGGAGGATGGACATAGCAGCCAATAAGCAGTAGCAGGAAGCGTATATCACCCAATGAAAATAAGTAGAAAGTGTACAACATCAAAATTAGTAGGATCAGCACAAAGGATACAGCTGTAGTAGTTTCAGTTAAAATGTAAAAGTAAAAAAAAAAATATTATGATTATACATTTCTTATAATGACTGCAATTTTGCAGTATATTTATTGTTCCTTTAATTTTCAGGACAGTTGCCTTGATTCTAATTCTGTCAGAAAATGCAGCAAATAATCATTTCTCCTACTTTTCTAAAACTGATATTTTGTTAACCCATATTTAAGTCCCGCGCTATAAAAAGTGCTGTTGCAACCTGTGCTAGATAATAATATTCTTTGGAACATCTGGATTTTGTACAAATGATCTGACATATCAGCTTTTTAACAGAATTGTTTTGGACAATTTCACGGGGATTAAGCGCCTCACCTTTAATTGTCTATTTAATCTGTCCAAAATATAGGTGCCAGAAAGAATATTTAGGAGGCAGACATACTTTTAGGAGCCAGACAGTGATAATTGTATATGGATATATGGTGAATAACCCCAAAAGTTAGAAACCAAGGTTAAAATTCTAGGAGGCATTGGCTCCCGTGTTTGTCGAGCCATGGTCTATTATATAATTAATTTGAATTGTTGGCATTCCACCGTGCAACTTCCTCTTTCAAATAAACCCCAACAGCAACATTCCCTACTGCAAGGCCAAAATACACCAGCATCTCCACAAAACCCTCTTTCAATTTGGTAGTTAGTCAGTGCCATCATCAACAACAATGGAACCAATTATCTCTTTACCAGAATGACCTGAAAGTTTCTTCATCCTTGACCAAACTAATTTTACCTTTATTTCAGTCCCCAAACTTGTTTTCTTGGCCTATTCATTTTCCAGCTTTTTCCATTTCTAGTCAGGGTGGCCTACGGTCCGTTCTTGTTAATGAATGCTCTCCATGGGAGAAATCATTTAAATTTTTAGATTCTTGCAAGATCACCCACAGATTACATATGATATTTAGTCAGCTATGTATCTTTTGTACATTTATAAATTAAGAATAGTAAGCAACAAAGAGTACTGAGACTTAGATGGAAAAGACAGAAGCCGTGGGGCTTTTATTCAAGAGATTGGAAATGTTGATAAAAATTAGGATTTTTGTCCTTACAATACAATAAATATATTTGGATTGTAATAAAAATTCTATTTGAATTTTGAATGGCTTATAATACAGATTGTATTTGGTCAGTTTGCCCATTCTTTAGTGAATCTTTTCTATACAATAACATAGGAACTGTTGAAGACAGATAGGCAGGCGATACTGATGATACTGGAGAGGCCTCTGAATTTTATCCACTGTATCTTTTGTAAGGTTTTGGTCTAAAATCATCTTGTAAAAGCCTAAAAATATTACACTTAATGGACTATTTATGGTGGCTTGGAACCTTACAAAAACACTTAAAGGAACACTCAAGTCAAAATGAAACTTTCATTATTCAGATAGAGCAGCAATTTTAAACAACTTTCCAATTTACTTCCATTTTAAAAAGTGCAGTCTTTTTATATTTAAACTTTTTGAGTCACCAGCTCCTACTGAGCATGTGCAAGAATTCACAGAATAAGCATATATATATATTTGTGATTGGCTGATGGCTGTCACATGGTATGTGTATGCATTTGTGATTGGCTGATTGCTGTCACATGGTACAGGGGGAAATAGACATAACTTTTAAAATTGTCATAAAACAAATCTACTATTTATTTGAAGGTCAGACTAAGTGCTATTGCATTGTCTTGTTATCTTGCATTTGTTGATTATGCAAATCTACTGTGTTGACTGGTCCTTTAACAGTCTCCACTAACATATTTGGTGAGGCAATCAGCAAAATTATAATCTAGACAATTATTTCCCCCCAAAGTGCTTTCTTTTTATTTCTCTTTGTTAATGCATACACATAAGTAATTTGTTAATGTTAACAGTACACCTATGTAATCCCACATTAGGTATGTGCATCTCTTTAGCAGTTGTGTTTTAACATTTCATGTACCTCCCTCTAGTTCTAGGTGCCACCATTTTATTACCTAGGTTACACTGCAGTTATCTGAAGGAGAATTGCTGCACATGGAATGCAGTGAAAGCTGGATGTCAACATGGTGACACCCAGAAAAAGAGGGAGGCGGTGTTTAACCTCAATACTAATTCCTTTAAAGGGACAGGAAAACCCAAAAGTTTATTTCATGATTTGGATAGAACATACAATTTAAACAACTTTCCAAATGATCAAATTTGCTTATTTCTCTTGTTATCCTTTACTGAAGGAACAGCCTTGCACTACTGACAGCAAGATGAACACGTCTAGTCAGCCAATCACAAGACAGATGTGTGCAGGCACCAAATAGCAGCATATCCCTCTAGTGTATGATATGTGTGGATTCTTTTTCAACAATGGATACCAGGAGAACAAAGCACATTTGAAAATAGAAGTGAATTTAAAAGTCTCTTAAAAATGACATGCTCTATTGGAATCATGCAAGTTTAATTTTGACTTTCCAATTCCTTTAATTTTACATCTAATTTGCTATCAGCTTCATAAATAACACCTAGAATAGGGAATTATTTTTTGTAGGATCCATGCATTACACAGGCATTGACCTATGGCATCAAAAAGTAGAAGGCATTATTCAGCCAATCTAAAACTGACCCACAGGAAATAGAATGACTTATGTCATCACATAATATAATATATGGCTTGTTCAAAACAGGGTTAAATATGTACTCAAAGTTGCACTCCTGGAACATGACCTTTTTGCTGCAGAGAAGAACAAGACCAGCAAATGGGGCATACGCAAATATGCATGTGTTTCATTTGCTCACCAGCTTTATCATCCTCAAACCACTTTTATTAGAAAACAATTTATTTAAAATTAAGATGCTCTTATGAAATAGAACCTTTTTTTTTTTTCAAACTAATGTCCCAATTACAGAGACAAGCATGGATGTGTGTTATTAACCCCTTAACGACCGAGGACGTGCAGGGTACGTCCTCAAAAAAAAGGCAGTTAATGCCTGAGAACGTACCCTGCACGTCCTCGGTGTGGAAAGCAGCTGGAAGCGATCCTGCTCGCTTCCAGCTGCTTTCCGGTTATTGCAGTGATGCCTCGATATGGAGGCATCCTGCAATAACCCCCCTTGGCCATCCGATGCAGAGAGAGCCACTCTGTGGCCCTCTCTGCACCGGACATCGGTGGCCGGTATCGTTGGTGGGTGGGAGCAAGTCTGGGAGGCGGGTGGGCGGCCATCGATGTGCCCAGTGGAGTGGAGGGGGGCGGGATCGGGGGCGGGAGCGCGCACGGGAGCGTGCACGGGGGCGGCGGGCGCGTGCACGGGGCGGGAGCGGGAGGGAACCGCTACACTACAGAAAAATCAAGTACTTGAATTAACTTTTTGAAAGCTGTAAATAACAGCTAAAAGATGTGGAAGGGGTGGGGGGTTGATCTTGGGGGGGGGGGGGAAGCTACACTGCAGAAAAGGGTTTTTATTTAAAAAAAAAGGCACATTATTCACTAAACTGGGTACTGGCAGACAGCTGCCAGTACCCAAGATGGCGCCCATTAAGGCAGAGGGGGAGGGTTAGAGAGCTCTTTGGTGGGGGATCAGTAAGGCTGGGGGCTAAGGGGGGATCCTACACAGCAGCATATGTAAATATGCTAAAAAAAATAAAAAATAAACCAAAATATAGCTTTTATTTTAGTACTGGCAGAGTTTCTGCCAGTACTTAAGATGGCGGGGACAATTGGGGGGTGGGGGAGGGAAGAGAGCTGTTTGGGAGAGATCAGGGGGTCTCATGTTTCAGGTGGGAGGCTGAGCTCTACACTAAAGCTAAAATTAACCCTGCAAGCTCCCTACAAGCTACATAATTAACCCCTTCACTGCTAGCCATAATACACGTGTGAAATGCAGCGGCATTTGGCGGCCTTCTAATTACCAAAAAGCAACGCCAAAGCCATATATGTCTGCTATTTCTGAACAAAGGGGATCCCAGAGAAGCATTTACAACCATTTGTGCCATAATTGCACAAGCTGTTTGTAAATGATTTCAGTGAGAAACCTAAAATTGTGAAAAATTTAATGTTTTTTTTAATTTGATCGCGTTTGGCGGTGAAATGGTGGCATGAAATATACCAAAATGGGCCTAGATCAATACTTGGGGTTGTCTACTACACTACACTAAATCTAAAATTAACCCTAGAAGCTCCCTACATGCTCCATAATTAACCCCTTCACTGCTGGGCATAATATACGTGTAGTGCGCAGTGGCATTTAGCAGCCTTCTAATTACTAAAAAGCAACGCCAAAGCCATATATGTCTGCTATTTCTGAACAAAGGGGATCCCAGAGAAGAATTTACAACCATTTAAGCCATAATTGCACAAGCTGTTTGTAAATAATTTCAGTGAGAAACCAAAAGTTTGTGAAAAAATTTGTAAAAAAGTGAACGATTTTTTGTATTTAATCGCATTTGGCGGTGAAATGGTGGCATGAAATATACCAAAATGGGCCTAGATCAATACTTTGGGATGTCTGCTAAAAAAAATTATATACATGTCAATGGATATTCAGAGATTCCTGAAAGATATTAGTGTTCTAATGTAACTAGCGCTAATTTTGAAAAATAATGGTTTGGAAATAGCAAAGTGCAACTTGTATTTATGGCCCTATAACTTACAAAAAAAGCAAAGAAGATGTAAACATTGGGTATTTCTAAACTCAGGACAAAATTTAGAAACTATTTAGCATGGGTGTTTTTTGGTGGTTGTAGATGTGTAACAGATTTTGGGGGTCAAAGTTAGAAAAAGTGTGTTTTTTTCAATTTTTTCCTCATATTTTATAATTTTTTTTATAGTAAATTATAAGATATGATGAAAATAATGGTATCTTTAGAAAGTCCATTTAATGGCGAGAAAAACGGTATATAATATGTGTGGGTACAGTAAATGAGTAAGATGAAAATTACAGCTAAACACAAACACCGTAAAAATGTAAAAATAGCCTTGGTCCCAAACGGACAGAAAATGGAAAAGTGCTGTGGTCATTAAGGGGTTAAATATAAGTATTTTTGTGATAAATTCTTCCAGTTATATTAGACAAGCAAAGCTATGGAATTGAAGAATGCTTGGGATCTATGTAAGGCTATCCTGCAGATTACACTTGCCCTTACAAATTGCCAGTTGTGGTAATATAAAAATCTAAGTGTCTATCAACAGGACATCCATCACACAGAGTATACAGATTTTACAATTAGTTCTGTCACTTCTAGTTGACAAATTGTACTAAAATGAATGCCACCATTGGTAGTAAACCCTATTTTAAATCCATAATCTACGATAATAATAGGTTCTCAGCTTCATGTACAACCCCTGGTAAATTGTGGCACAGGACTGAAAACAATGTGTCATTTTTACAATTGTGAAAATCAATACACTATTGTCGGTTTGATTTGGGTGTTTTCGGTATCTATAAAAAAAAATATTTGATCAAACTTTTCTGAGTTAAAGAAAAAAAAGTGCAAACATTAAAAAAAAATTAAAAAAAATGCACAAATGTTTATCAATCTCAAAACAACCAAAAAAGGAATTAGACTTTGACAAATACTAAAATATAGCACATCACTAGCTAGAAGGCTGTTAGACGTACACATAGACTTTGATGTCGAAATTTTCCCCTCTAAGATCAGATGCATGTCTGTGAAAAAGATCAGTTAGTGATTGGCTCTCCTACATCTGTCATAGCTACAGTCATTAAAATATTTCTACATACTTCATACAAAGACCAGTGACTCACTTGTCTCCTTGAGGCAGATCCTGATGGAGATATGTTGATAAAATAAGCAGCTAAATTTCAAGACATAACTGTCACAGGCAGCTTAATCACAGGTTTACAAAACTAAAAACGAAATGTGGTCTATTATTGAATTATAAATATAACACTGACCACTGTTCGGTACCTCCCTAGCTTTTTTCCTGTCTGTAGCAACTTGACAATGTTTATTGCTCTGCTGCTTCTGTCAGGCAAGAAAACACTTGGGGATAAAAGCAGAAAACTGGAAAAGATTTGTACAAAGCATTAAAAAAAAAGAAAAAAAAGTTTTCTCTGAAAAGAAGACTCACTGTTAAAAGGGACATTACACTCAAAATTGACTCCCTCTTAAAATGTTTAATTAAGGAAAATACAAACTAAACTAAATAATTATTTATTTTAACCAAGCCCCACAGTGTCAGATGTATACTGGTGTTTACAGACTCCTGCTGGCTCCTCTTTGTGATTTCCGTCTTTTCATATGCAGGGAAGGGGGGAGTGTCTGCCCTTCTTGTTTTCCCAGCCCCTTTCACTGGGTGTCCCCAGTCTAACCGCAACACTGGTGCTAACCTGGGAGCTTCTAAGTAAGTTTTTAAAAGGTTTTATACTGGATTTTTAGATCAGTATCTGTGCATATTCTTCTTTATAGTAGTGTCAATTGCATGTTATTCGAAAATCGGTATTCACTGTCGCATTAAAGGGTCACTAAGGTCAAAATAAAATTTTCAGCATTCAGATACAGCATGCAAAAAAAAAACAGGTTCTAATTTATCCAGATCTTAGTGTGCTGCACTTTCACAAGAAGAAATACTGCTCAGAATATAGGCCAATGCCACTGGCGATCGCCATCTTCGGCGATCATTAGCAGCTGTAAACTCTGAATGCACATGCCTATTCTTAACCACCTATTATTTAAATTTAATAGTAACTTTTCTTTATAAAATATACCCCCTTCCTGTACTGTCATTCATGTGGACAATCACGTAAATGCTGTGTACACACAACTATATATAATCTACTTCTGAAAGTAATCTTTTTTTTTTAGTTTTTAATAAAAAAAAAAAAAAAAGAATTTTCATTTAAAATTGTATTGATTTATTACTTAATGTTTGACAAATTTCATCTATTCGATGATAGATAGATAGATAGATAGATAGATAGATGATGCCCAGAACTTTCCGGCCCCTACCTTTTTAGTCAGGCTTCTAGATTTCAAATGAATACCTAAATTTCAAATGAATTTGTCAAGCCCTGATGTATACAATGGCTGGTACTAATAATATACAGGGGTTTCAGAGGGTTCTCAATGATAAGACAAATAATAATGGACAAAAATGTGCTACACCTGTAAAACATTTAGGTGGCTCAGTATTTTAAAACAACTTAAAGGGACAGTATACTATAAAATTGTTTTTTTCTTAATGTGTTTCCAATTACTTTTTAGTTGCAGAGTATAAAATGTATCAGAATTAGCTTTTTAAGGTTTATTTGTGTATATGAATTAGCTGGTTTTGTGTTTTGAGGACACAACCAAATTTAATGGGCTGAGCTTGTAGGTGTAATCAGATCTCATTACTTTATCACATTGTGTACATATACATGCTTCTTTATATTATATCTGTCTGTAAACTAGGGGTGTGCATGACTAATATTTTTACAATCGACTAGTTGACAGCTGTTGCTTTCGACTAGTTGGCCCCTCCCCTTCTCTTGCCAGAAAATAGGTATTAAATGCAAAATATTTTTAATGTAATTGTAAAATGTTCTTTTTTAGTTAATTTTTAAAACCTAGTCAACAACCCCAATACGTAAACAAAAAAACAAAATATACAAAGCGCGCCCATGCAAGTTTTTATTTAACAAAAACATCAACTATTTGGCAATGTCTATATTATTGTAATTAATTGTTCTTGTTAAGAAAAATAAGCATGTCCACATGCTCCGGGAGTAGACAATTATCATGCCCACAGCTGACAAAACTCGTTCAGCCGGTACAGATGTTGCCGGGATGCACAGGTATGCTTTCGCTAGCCTGGATAATTTATTTTCTGTACTTGCAATCATTTGCCTTCCACCATGCCAGAGGGTCTCCAAATGGAGAGACAACGCGTCCTCTGTGTAGTAGTCATCTACGAATAATGCTGCCATAGCAATAACAGTGTGACGTTCCTTTTCGGGTAGTCCACTTGCCACTGTACTTGTACTACTACTACGGGCTAGTAGGCTGGCCACGGGCTGTTTTTGACTGTCAAAATATAGCAAAATGTAATATATCATTAATCGACTAATGCCGTACTAGTCGAAAAATGTTATACTTATCAACTAATCAATTAGTCGACTAGTCTAACTCAGGCCTACTGTAAACCAAAGACCAATACTTGGAAAGAGCAATGGAAAATTAACACTGTATTACCTTATCTCTTCTATACCACACTGGCAGTGTAATTTCTTTTGCTGGCTGTGTTTATACCGCTTAACTATAGTTTGGACCTAAGGCCAGAAACTTTCAGAATAGGTGGGGATACCACAAGCTAAATCAACTATTTCAAATGCCAATATAAGGGTAAAGGAAATACTTGTAAACAATTTAATACACTCCAGCAGGTAAAGTGGATCATTGGGAACAAATGAAAGGGTAGAACATTTTTGAGTAAACTGTCCCTTTAATGAATTATGATAACCTAAGAGAAAAGTTGATCAAGGAGAATGGAATCTAGGCCACAGAGTGAGAGGTAAAGTAAAGTTGTATAAAAAAAATGGAGCCGTTTTAAAAGGAGTCCCTTTCTTAATAAAAACATAGCAAAACATTTCAGCACAGCAAAAATAAATGTATTATACATAGACTAAACTAACAGAAATTGCATTTCTGTGCACATTGCATA
>NC_069500.1:1192500210-1192547710 GCF_027579735.1 Bombina bombina
TGCATGGAATAAAATTACAAAATGTTTCCTGATTGCACCAGCGATTTTAGCATCTAATTAACTAATCATGAAGCGTAGTTTGGTCACAGAATACTCTTATCTTTTTATGTTCTATGACATTATTACTT
This sequence comes from Bombina bombina, assembly GCF_027579735.1. NCBI lineage: Eukaryota > Metazoa > Chordata > Amphibia > Anura > Bombinatoridae > Bombina > Bombina bombina. Next base: position 1,192,500,339 of record NC_069500.1, read on the forward strand.
CCTGACTTGATAATATGAGAATCTTAACTAAACAAAGGATACAATAAAATGATGGTAACAAAGTAAGACAAAATAAGGGTAGGGACAAAGAAACATTTATTTACCTGACCGCCTGCTTCAATCGACAGGATGTTAAAAAATGCTTAGGCTACTTCAGCAGATTCCCAACCCAGAGTAAAACAAACACGTTTATTTAAGATCAGAGAACTCTGTGGTTAGAATAAGCCATAGAATTTAAACACAGATAAAGGAATAAATGCTATGTACACAGCAGCTTGACAGGAAAAAATATCTGATAATGGTATTTCTGAAATAGAAAATGATGACATTTATACTACAGGAAGGACACAGATTATAATTTTACTTTTATGCCAAGGTAGACAAAGCTATTTAAAATTAAAGAGCCTGTTACAATATTTAGGAGCGAGACATACTTTTAGAAGCAGAATAACCCAAAAAGTCAGGAGCCAGGGATTCAATTCCAGGAGATAGCGGCTCCCAGGTTTGTCAAGCCCTGTTTTATGCTATATTATAAAGAGGGGTATATTCTATTACAGCATTTTTGTTTTAATTTTCATAAAATTCTCAATTAATTTATTTGGAAACTTTAAAAGATAAATAAGCTTTTTTTTTCTCAAATGGAACTAAACATACGACGACACAACCAACATGACAAATACACTTTGGGGCTCCTATGTGACTTTTTATATATGACTTGAACACTTGTGTTGCCCCTATCCTATCCTTTATAAAGATACCCAGACTTGAAACCATGTGAATGAAGATTTTTTATTTTTATAAAACTTTAAAAAAATATTTTATTGTTATTAGAGGGAAATGAAACCCAAACATTTTGTTTTGTGATTCAGACAGAACAAACCATTTTAAACAAAGTTTCCAATTTACTTCTATTATCAAATTTGCTTCATTCCCATGATATTCTGTGTTGAAGAGATACATATGTAGACATTTGGAGCACAATATGGCAAGAAATAGTGCTGCCATCTAGTGCTCTTGCAAATGGAGAACATTCTTGCAAAACGGTTGCCATATAGTGCTCCAGAAATAGGCAGGCTACTAAGCATTTGCTTTTTAATAAAAGATACCAAGAGAACAAAAAAATAACAGTAAATTACAAACTTGTTTAAAATTGCATGCTCTATCAGGATCATGAAAAAAATAATTTATTATGCATTGTTTTTAATTATTTACTTACATATATAATTTGCATATACAAGAATTTAGGGACATAAAGGACATGCTTTTGAGTTCCAAATGATCCATTTTACCTGCTAAAGTATATTATGTGGTTTTCAAATCACTCATTTACCTTTATTTCCTTCTTAAGATAGGGAGAGTCCACGGCTTCATTCCTTACTGTTGGGAAATACAACACCTGGCCACCAAGAGGAGGCAAAGATACCCCAACAAAATGGTTAAATATCCCTCCCACTTCCTCATTTCCCCAGTCATTCTTTGCCTTTCGTCACGATAGGAGGTGGCAAAGAAGTGTCAGAAGATTATTATTATTATTATCAGGTATTTGTAGAGCGCCAACAGATTCGGAGAGTCCTAAAAAAAAGGGTATCTGCCCTTCGAGATAGGACTGGAGTTTTATGGACTACTGCTAACAGCTCCTAAGCAATCAGTGTTGACGAGTTTCACTGCCTGCTTTCCGCACTCAAGTCCATGTCAGGAGCGCTGCTATAAGACTGTCACACTTGAGAGGCTGTGTCCTGTTCCACAGCATGGATCCTGGAGGTAAGATCGTATTGAACAGTTGGGGTAATTAATAATTTACATGCTGCTTTGTGTGATTTTATTTTCTGGGCTCATAGACTGTGTTTTTGGCTGGAACAAACAGGTTTCACTTTAATTTTTTAAAGTGTTGCACAGCTCCTTTTAACTTGCTGTACTTTTCATGGCATGTGGTCTATGTTTATTTCCCCCATTCCTTAGAAGTAGCAAATGCCTTTAACAATTATTTTGTTGGATGCTCCACCACCCTGATTGACAAACTAATAAATGGCACGCATCCTGAAGCTACAAATGTGGATCAGGCCCCACTAAATCAGCAAAGACCCAATATAGAGAAGTTCAATTTTAGACCTGTACCCATCAATGTCATTAAGAAACACCTTAATAACCTAAAAATGAAAAACCAGTCTGGACCTGATCAAATCCCAGCAATGCTGTTGAAGCTTAGTGCTCCAGCAATTGCTAAACCTGTCACAACCCTAATTAATGAATCCTTGGTGTCTGGATACATACCCAAACTTTGGAAGACTGCAAGAGTAGTGCCTATTCATAAAAGTGGGGATATAACCTTGGTTTCTAACTATCGCCCAATATCATTGCTCCCAGTATTGTCAAAAATCCTAGAAAAATGAGTCCATACGCAATTATGTGAATATTACCAACAATCTAACTATCTGACCCCTGATCAATCAGGTTTTCGTACAAATCACTCCACTACAACTGCCCCCCTAAAAGTTTGCAACAACATCCAAACTGGAATGGAACAAGGAGACCTAACTTGAGATATTTTCCTTGATTTTGCAAAGGCCTTTGACACAGTAGACCACGACATACTACTGCTCAAACTAAAAAACTCAGGTATTGGTGATCATCCGCTAACCTGGTTTCGATCATATGTATCAGATCGATCACAATATGTCTCCATTTCTGACAGTGACTCCCTCCCTTCCCAGTCACGTGTGGTGTTCCCCAAGGTTCCATTCTCGGCCCCCTACTATTAACATTATTTATAAATGATCTGCCAAATGTCTGCATATCCTCAACTGTACACATGTATGCAGATGACACGGTAATCTATGCAAACAATTCCGATCTGCCGCAGCTTGAAGCAATGCTCCAAGACCAGTTCACAGAGGTAGAAAAGTGGATCTCAAAAAACAAACTCTTCCTAAACACTGACAAAACTGTCACAATGATCTTTGGAATGGGACCTAAACTACACAAACTACAAAATTTCCTACACAAACTACAAAATTTCCTACACAAACTACAAAATTTCCTACACAAACTACAAAATTCCCATCTATGCATTAAAACAAAATCAAATTGCAAACTGACCGCAGTCCACTCTTTTAAATATTCAGGTATGTTGTTAGACCCCAATCTATCTTTTGGCCTCCATATAGAAAAACTGGCATCTAAACTTTATCCAAAAATAGGTGCCCTGTACAGAAACAAATCCTTCCTCAGCCCTACTGTAAAGGAAAAGATTGTACAGCAAATGCTGATGCCAATCGTGGATTATGGGGATGAAGTATATGCACCTGCACCGCAAACTCACCTTAATAAACTTAAAGGGACAGTATACACTCATTTTCATATAACTGCATGTAATAGACACTACTATAAAGAATAAGATGCACAGATACTGATATAAAAATCCAGTATAAAATGGTTTAAAAACGTACTTAGAAGCTTTCAGTTTAGCTCTGTTGAAAAGGTAGTTGGAAAGCCCACTGCAAGTGGGAAATAAGACCCCCCCCCACCCCTTCTTTTGCATATGAAAAGACCCTTTACACAAACAGGAGCAAGCTGGAGAAGGTAGCTGACGGTATTCAAATAAAAATTTGGGGCTTGGTTAGGAGTCTGAAAATCAGAGCAATGTTTTTTTAAAATAAGCAAAATTATACATTTTTAAAAAAAAAAAAAAACTTTATGGGCTTTATAAATAGATCATCTATAAAACATTTATGCAAAGAAAAAATGAGTGTATAATGGCCCTTTAATACATTGTATAACTCGTTCTGCCGCTTTGTGCTACAATGTAACTGCAGGACCCACCATTGTGACATGCTAAAAGAACTAAACTGGCTGTCGCTGGAATCCAGACGCACCCTCCATCTTTCCTGCCTTGTGTTTAAAAGCTTTTCTGGGAAGCTCCCACCCTACCTGAGCAGAATGCTCTCACCGGTTATTCCCACCTCCTATAACCTCCGATCCAGTACCAGCACATTATTTAGCTTGCCTCAATACAAAAAGAAAGAAGCTTGATCCTCCTTTTCCTACAGAGCACCACAATTATGGAACGACCTCCCGCACACTTTCAAACAATGCCTAATATCCTTTAAGAGATCCCTCTCGACATATCTCAAAACAGAATGCACCTGTCATGGTTGATTATATATTTCCTACCTGTTCTATGTTAAATTTTTGTGCATATATTGTGTATTATTGTTTTTGTATTTTATTGTACCCATTGTATCAATGCAATGTTTTGTGTACCCAGGACATACTTGAAGACGAGAGAAATCTCAATTTATCTTTCCTGGTAAAATATTTTATTAATAAATAAATTCCGGCTGAGATTTCAACCTGAGGAGAGCGTGTCCTCTGTTATCTGTCTGGGTCTAGGAGGTGGAAAGTGCCCCAGCCATTGGGAGTATAAAAGGTGCAGTTTTCTATAATAAAAAACGATTTTTTATTTGTGTCCTTCTGTGGGTATAACCTGAGCTATGGAGGACTCCGACATGTTAGAAGGTACTTCTTCTGTACTAAATGATACCTGTTTATATTGTGAGGAGGCAGTGGTTTTCCCGCCCACTCTATTATGTTCCACATGCCTTAACACTGATACAAAGTCAAAGAAGAGAGACAAGCCTGTTAAGGTTATTAGTCCCTCTGAGCCGTCTACCTCTCAGGACTCGGCGTCCCGTGAGATTACTACCCTTGCTACATTATCCACTCCACATGCAGTTCCCCATAGCACATCTAATCCTGCATCCGTAGGGGGTCTTCTTCCTGCGGACTTTGCTACGCAGTTAGAAATGGCGGTGTCTGCGGCCCTCAGTGCATTACCTCGCTCTAACAAACGCTAGAGAAAAGTTAAACATAGCTCTCCTGACCCGGAGTCATCTAAATGTTTATCGTATTTAGCTTCTATGTCCCAGTTATCCGTTTATGAGTTAACCTCTGTAGCTTCAGATGGTAAACTTTTGGGGTCGGAGTCCTTAGCATCTAAGCCTCCTGCTGTGGAGGAACCGTCCTTTAGATTTAAAATTGAGCACTTGCGTTTTTTATTAAAGGAAGGTTCTGTCTACGTTAGAGGTTCCAGAGGCCGCGCTGCCTTAATGAACCTATGATACATAAATTAGACAGAGTTTACGAAGACAGGAAAGTTCCTTTGACTTTTCCTGTGTCGGTTAAAATGGCGAACATTTTTAACAATGAATGGGAAAGAATTAGATCTTCCTTTTCCCCCTCTTCTACTTGAGGATAGTTCTTCGTTCAGAGAGCCGATGGATAACAAAATGGAAACCTTTCTGAGAAAGATGTTTCAACATATGGGAATTTTATTTCAACCGGAGGCAGCAGTTGCCACGGTTGCCGGAGCAGCTACCTACTGGTGCGACTCGTTGTCGGTACTCATTGAGGTGGGGTCTCCCCTCCAGGATATTTAAGACAGAATTAAAGCTCTGAAAATTGCTAATTATTTTATCTGTGATGCGGACATGCAAATTATTCGCCTAAATGCAAAGGCCTCTGGCTTTGCGGTCCTAGCCTGCCGGGCACTCTGGTTGAAGTCTTGGTCTGCGGATATGACTTCTAAGTCCAGACTCCTTTCTCTTCCCTTCAAGGGAAAGATTTTATTTGGTCCAGGCCTGGACTTCATTATTTCTACGGTTACCGGAGGCAAGGGTGCCTCCCTACCACAAGATAAGGAGAACATGTCTAAGGGACGACAATCTTCTAATTTTTGTTCCTTTCGTTCTGACAAATCTCAACAACAACAATCCTCCTCCAAGCCCGAGCAACCCAAGAGTACTTGGAAGCCGGCTCAGTCCTGGAATAAGTACAAGCAGAATAAGAAGCCCAAAATGGCATGAAGGGGCGTATCGGGTAGAGGGCAGACTGTCTCTTTTTTCAGACGCTTGGTTCAGGGACGTACAGGATCCGTGGGTCCTGAAGGTCGTACTTAGGGATACAAGATAGGCTTCAAATCTCATCCGCCCAGAGGCAGATTCCTACTCTCGAACCTGTCTACAGACCAGAAAAGAGGGATGCCTTTCTAGGGTGCATTCGGGACCTATCCTCCTTAGGAGTTGTTGTTCCGGTGCCTATCGAAGAAAGAGGTTTGAGGTTTTATTCAAACCTTTTAGTGGTCCCAAAGAAGGAGGGAACTTTCCACCCAATTCTGGACCTAAAGTGCTTAAACAAATTTCCCTTCTTTCAAGATGGAAACCATAAGGTCCATCCTTCCTTTAGTTCAGGAAGGCCAGTTTATGACCACTATAGATCTGAAGGATGCTTACCTTCATGTTCCAATCCACAGGGAACACTTTAAGTCCCTGAGGTTTGCATTCCTGGACCAGCACTTCCAGTTCATTGCCCTTCCGTTTGGCCTAGCTACTGCTCCAAGAATCCTTATGAAGGTTCTGGGGGCTCTTATAGTGGTTGCCAGAACTCAGGGTATTACAGTAGCCCCATACTTGGACGATATTCTGGTGCAAGCACCATCTTGTCGTCTTACGGAAGAATGCTCAGTTCTTCTCAGTCTTCTTTGATCACATGGATGGAAGATAAACTTGGAAAAGAGTTCTCTTATCCCAAGTACCAGGGTGGAATTCCTGGGTGCCATAATAGACTCCATATCCATGAGGATATTTCCAACAAACCAGAGACGTTGCAAGCTAACGTTGGCATGTCTTGCCCTCTGGACCTCCTTGAGTCCCTCTGTGGCTCAGTTTATGGAGGTGATTGGTATCATGGTATCCTGCATGGACATCATTCCTTTTGTCAGGTTCCGTCTCAGACCTTTACAACTGTGCATGCTGCTGAGACAGTGGAATGGCGATCATTCTGATCTGTCTCTACAGATTGTATTAGACAGCCGGTCAAGAGAATCACTCTCTTGGTGGCTCTGTCCAGATCATCTGTCCCGAGGGACGTGCTTCTTAAGACCATCCAGGGAGATGGGACTACAGACACAAGCCTATCCGGATGTGGAGCTGTTTTGGGTGCCAGTAAGGCACAGGGGTTGAGGACTCAGGAGGAGCCCTCACAATCAATTTTGCAACATCAGGCAATCTTCAATGCCTTGAAGGCTTGGCCACTTCTGGGTTTGTCCCAGTTTATCAGATTCCAATCAGACAATATATCCTCTGTGGCTTACATCAACCATCAGGGGGGGAACGAGAAGTTCCTTGGCGATGAAGGAAGTATCTCATATTCTGGAGTGGACGGAGGCCCACAACTGTTCACTGTCAGCGATCCACATTCCGGGTGTGGACAACTAGGAGGCGGATTTTCTCAGCATGCAATCCTTCCACCCAGGGGAATGGTTTCTCCATCCCAAGGTGTTTGCAGAGATATGCAGCAAGTAAGGGATGCTGGAGATATATCTCATGGCGTCCCGTCTCAATACCAAGCTACCCTGGTACAGGTCGAGAGATCCCCAAGCGGATCTAATAGATGCACTAGCAGTGCCCTTGAGGTCCAAACTCATATATATTTTTCCTCCATTACCACTTCTTCTTCAAGTGGTGGCCCGCATCAAGCAGGAGCAGATATCAGTAATTCTAATTGCTCTATCGTGGCCACGAGGGACGTGGTTCACTGATCTAGTCGGGATGTCCTCATCTCCTCCGTAAAAGTTACCTTGTCGCAGAGACCTGTTGTTACAAGGTCCAGTTATTCATCAAAATCTAGATTCTCTGAGGCTGACTGCGTGGAGATCGTAAACCAGTTATTCAGCGTATCTACCACAAAGGGTGGAGGACCTACTTATTTTGGGGTGAAGAGCGTGGACACAGAGTTAAGGTTGCCAGGATCTTATCTTTTCTCCAGGAAGGGCCTTTCTGGTAGTTCTCTGAGAGGACAGATTTCGGCTCCTGATGGTTTTATTGCACAAGAGGCTTGCTGAGCTTCCAGACGTGCAATTCTTTGTTAAGGATCTGATTAGGATCAGACCTGTGTTTAGATCTGGGGCTCCGTTTGAGCCTCTGCATTATCTTGGAAGGTTCTCTTTTTAATGGCTATTGCCTCTGCACACAGAGTTTCTGAGATCTCTGCTTTGCGATGTGAGTTCCCTCATCTGATTTTTCATGCAGATAAGGCATTTTTACGTACTAAATTAGTCTTTCTTCCTAAGGTTGTGTCAGATCGCAACATCAATCAAGAGATTGTGGTTCCTTCCGTGTGTCCTAATCCTTCTTCATCGAAGGAATGTTTACTTCCCCATATGGATGTGGTTCGTGCCTTTAAGTTCTTTCTTCAGGCTACTAAGGAGTTTAGACAATCTTCCTCTTTGTTGTCTATTCAGGGAAGCGTAAGGGGCAGAAGGCTACTTCGACTTCCCTATCTTTTTGGTTAAAGAGAGTCATCCGCTTAGCTTATGAGACAGCGGGACATGATCTTCCTGAGAGGATAACGGCTCATTCCACTAGAGCAGTGGCTTCCTCTTGGGCCTTTAAGAACGAGGCCTCTATGGATCAGATTTGTAAGGCGGCTACCTGGTCCTCCTTACATACGTTTTCAAGTTTTTACTAGTTCGATGTTTTTGCGTCGGCTGAAGAAGTTTTCGGGAGAAAAGTTTTGCAGGCTGTGGTGCCCTCAGAATAGGGTCCGCCTCTTCCTTTTTGTTCCCTCCCGTTATTCATTCAGTGTCCTCTGGAGTTTGGGTATAGTTTTCCCAACAGTAAGGAATGAAGCCGTGGACTCTCCCTATCTTAGGAAGGAAAACATAATTTATGCTTACCAGATAAATTCCTTTCCTTCCGGATAGGAAGAGTCCACAACCCCCGCACGTTTTTTTCTTGTCTAAGGGCGGTCCCCAATTATTTATCTTATTCTTCTGCACCATTTATACCCTGATATTTCTCCTACTTTTCCTTGTTCCCTCAGCAAAATGACTGGGGTAATGAGGAAGTGGGTGGGATATTTAAGCCTTTGGCTGGGATGTCTTTGCCTCCTCCTGGTGGCCAGGTGTTGTATTTCCCAACAGTAAGGAAAAAAATTCCATATTGGCAGTAGAAAAGCTACGTAAACAAGAGGTATTATCTGAAACCAACCTCTCAACTGGGTCAAGTAAGACAGACAGCTCAACCCATTTTAAAGGATGTTCATGTATCTCCTTTGAATAGGATTAACTCTTATCAGCTTCTTCCTTAGTACATTGTCCCTTTAATATATATGCATACATATTGCTGCTGCTTTAAAAAGTTGCATGTTTTCTATAACGAGAATAGGGTGTGCACATAACAAATATAAATGAAATGCAGCAATGAGAAAACTTTTTTACACAAAAATATTGTAATAATGTAAAGTCACAGTTATTATATGGATAGTGGCAGCAGAAGAGTTCAAAAGAGCAGGTAAAATGGATCACTGGGAATATATTATAGGGGAGAACAATTTATAGTACACTGTCCCTTTAACTTGTTGTTCATATAATACATGGTCAAGAAATAGATTCCATTTGCAGTTAGTATTAATTTTTTAATGTAAACTGTCACTTAAAGAAACATTGTATTCTCTCCTTTAATGTGTTCCCAATGATTCCTTTTAAACTATTAAACTGTATTAAACTGTTTACAAATATCACCTTTACTTTATCACATGAAATAGCCGCTATTGCCTGTTGACACCAACACCTATACTAACAGTATGAATACAAGAGACAGCAAATGTATAATCCTCCCAGTGCGGGTGGGAGAGAGAGATTCTAAAATATTATTTAATTCCTCTTGTTAAGGCCTAGTTTGCATTGCTGTTCTAAACTGTGTAAACTGCTGGTAACAAATTTCTCCATTCAAGTCCAAGTAGATGTTTTATGTTGCCAAAAGTTTATACAGTTTACAACAGCAATAGAAATTAGGCCTAAGTATTGGTATTTCTGTATACATACAGAGGTAAGATAATGAGATTTTGTCTATATAGAGAGAAAAATAAGAACAACAACAAAAAGGATGTCTGCTCTACCTGCAAGTTCAGCCCATTTAAATGTTCAGCCCATTTAAATGGGTTGAAGTTCCAGTGGGCAAAACCATTAATTTCATATACCAAAAGAGAACACTTTCTCTTACAGTAAAAAGAGACAGTTTACCCAAAAATGTTCTCCACTTCAATTTATTCCCAATGATCCGTTTTTCCTGCTGGAGTATATTAAGTGGAGTGTATTCAATTGTTTAAGATTTGCTCTTTTACCCTTAATTCTGCATTTGAAATAGTTTATTTAGCTTGTGGTATCCCCACCTATACTGAAAGTTTCTGTCTGAAAGTTTCAGGTGATTGACAGGCAAAGTAAACACAGCCAGCAGAAGAAAGTACACTCCCGGTGGGGTGTAGAAGATATAACTAATGAAATTATTATTTTCCATTGTTCTAAGTATTGAGCTTTGGTTTATTGATAAATATAAAATAAGGAAGTAAGTGTGTGTACACAAAGTAATAACATAATGAGATCTCACTTTACCTGCAAGCTCAACCCATTGTTATAGGCTGTGGTTTCAAAGTACAAAAGCAGCAACTTCATATACACAAATACACCTGAAAATGCAATTTCTCATACATTCTATATGCTGTAGCTGGTATAACAAGTCATAGAAAATGCAATAAGGAAAAAACAATTTGACAGTATACTGTCCCTTTAAATACTCTGCAGCTGTATAACAAGTCATATGGATCACATTAAGTAGAAACCAATTTTACAGTACAGTGGTTTAAAAGTCTGTCTGGCACCAAAATATGTTAACATTCCTTTTATAAATACACACATCTCAGTAGTTCTCTCTGTGTTTGCATTTCTACTTCTATCTTGTTCCACTTTTTTTTTACATTTTTGTAAATGGTACAATAAAGTGAACAAAAATCTAATGTGAACTCCCTTGAAAGACACATTTACAACACAGAAACAAACATGGAGCTAACCAAATGGTGATTCATTTTATTTTACAGACGTCAACTTAAAAACAAACAACTTCTGTATTAGTGATCGCAATCTTATTTAAACCAATTTCGCTTTTATAAAGCAACCAGGACAATATCAAGCACAGGAACATTTACTCTTTTCCTTCCCATTAGTTATTTCTGGTTCTTAAATATTTAATAAGTTATAAATTAGAACTTGACAGTTCTCAAGAGCAACTGAGTCACAAAGCCTAGACTGTTTTTCTCTTACTCTTTAAGGTATTTGATAAAAACATGTATGTTAAATGGACAGCATAGTGCTAAATCATTTTATTATTGTATTACGGTGTGACACAAAGGGGTTAAATACATAGTTTAAAGCATACTCCCGATTGACAAGGAAGAGCACATCAGTGTAAACTGTAGTAAACACTCTAGATGGTGACTCATTTGCTTATTTTTATAATACACAAAAATATGCAACAGTGTTGTATCATAGTTATGTAGTATAGTATATAATTATTGGTAATTTATTTATGTTTTTAAAGCAGTAAAAATGTTTACAAAAGCTAGAACTCTTTTCAAAATGCACGAGCCTTGCAAGAATGCTTTAATGTGCATTTAATAAACAAATTATAATAATAATATATTATTATTATTTAGACTTTTTTATTTTTGTGGAATTAGGTTTTTGTATGAATAACAATTGAATTTTCTACTCAGATATTACTGGAGACATAACAACATCAACATAGATTATTTTTTACATGAAAAAACAAACAAATAATCTTACCTTTCTCTTCATGTATTGTGAAGACTCCAACTCCAGATCCATCCCTTATTGAATAACGGATTTCCCCATCTCGTCCTGTATCATCATCATTAGCAGAAACAGTCATCACTGATGTTCCAATAGGGACATCTTCCCTTACCAAAGCTTTGCTTACAAAATGTGAAAAAATTGGTGTATGCAAGTTCTCATTCACATCTACTATTTCAATTTCAATGTAACAAGTAGAAGACAAAGAAACAGGTTTGCCCCTATCTTTTGCCCGTGCCGTCAAGTTATAGACCTGTTTTTCTTCAAAATCTAACTCTTGAATAATGCGTACCGCCCCACTTACTTTATCTACTTCAAATTTCCCATCACCATTTTCCAACAGACTGTATCGAACTTGGCTAGAAAGTCCAAAATCAGGGTCATAGGCTTCTAGCCAAGTAATCACAGTGCCAACTGGAAGATCTTCTCGTATTTTAACATGATAATTTGCTGGAATGAATAAAGGTGGGTTATCATTTACATCTTCAACCAATACTTTTAACAGGACAGTTGAAAAGAGCTGAGGTTCCGTTTCTGCTTGATCTCTGGCTTCTACTTTAAGCAAGTGCATATTTTGCTTTTCTCTGTCTAACGAAGCTACGGCTTTAACCACTCCAGTGTCGCTGTCTATCGTAAAGATATCTGTGTCAGTAAGCATAGAATATTTAATGTTGCCATTAACACCTAAATCTTTATCCACAGCTTCTATTTGAATTATTGCCTCATCCACTTCATTTTCTTGCACTCCAATAAAATAGCTCTCTTGCAAAAATTCTGGAGGGTTGTCATTTGCGTCAACAACCCCAACATCTAAGAGTTGCCATGCAGATTTCTGTGGTATTCCAAGGTCATATACAGTAATATTCAAAGTGTACTGATCTTTAAGTTCTCGATCAAGTGGAGAGAAAATATTTAACCAACCAGTTTCCATATCCACACTGAAACAGCTATCATCATTTCCTCCAGATATTGCATATACAAGTTTTCCACTGAAACCAGTGTCAAGATCACTAGCTTCCATTTGAATAATGTTAGATTCTACAGGAGCATTTTCCTTAACAACAATTCTGCTTGGAAGCGTACTTTTGAATTGAGGCACATGAGAATTTGCCATATGCGAGTCAAAATGGATTTCCTCTACTGTTCCACGATTAAACAACTTATTCGCCTGAAGAAGTTTCTCAGCAAGCATTTTGGCCACTCCAGTTTCCTCACAATTCAAGTGAATATTCTTCCGACTCAAAGTCACAGTAATGTTGATATAAATTGGTTTGGCAAAGTTCTCTCCATCTGTAGCACTAATCTTCAAACTGTGAAAAGATATTTTACTCCCTGGGCCCTCAGAAAGAGGCTGTTTTACAGAAAGCACTCCTGAATTGGGATTTAATGTAAACAAATCAAAGTCATTTCCAGTTTCAATTATATATTTCACTAACTGAAGTTCATCAGCATCAATAGCAGAAACAGTTGTTAATTGTTCCCCAACTCCAAGATCCTTTGGCACTGATCCTTCACAATTTATCTTTTCAAAAAGTGGAGTATTGTCATTTAGATTATTTAATGTTATTGTGACAGGAACTTCAACTTCTCTTCGATAGGGCAATCCCCAATCAGATGCTCTGACTTTTAAGGTATAAATCCTGGGCATTAACTCATAGTCTAGTTCTTCTGAAGTACTTATAACTCCAGTGAAAGCATCAATTTCAAAGGGTACAGGATTGAGATTAGAGATGCTGTATGTTACATATCCATTCTCCCCTTCATCGTCATCAACTGCACGCACAGTTAGAACACTGGTGCCAACAGGGGCATTCTCATCAACAGCTGCTCTGTAAGAAGATGTCTGAGTAAATTCAGGGGCATTGCTGTTAGTTCCAACTACTTTGATCATAACTTTTGCAATTGCCTTCTTGTCATTTGTTATGACATCTAGTTCGATATGGGATGAATGCTTAGCCTTGACAGGTAATAAAGTGGAAATTAAACCAGTGTTAGGATTTAAACTGAATCTAGTTTTATCTGCTGTGTTTTTGAAAGTATATTTTAAATGTGGATGACTTGGTATAGCTTTGACCATAACTACAGGGGTATTAGGAGGAGCAAATTCACTTATCTCTGTTCTGTAGATATCTTTTTCAAATTTAACTGGACCATGTTTAAAATGTGAGGATGTCAAATGAATAACTTTTGGAATGGAAAACTGTGGGGGAGATCCTTTGTCTTTAGCTTGAAGAGTTACATTGTAACCAAAGGGTTGGCTTTCCCAGTCAATCTCTCCAACAGATACAATTTTATATTCCTTACTGCCCGGGGCAGTCCTAAATGTTCTAAAAAGCTGTAATGGGTCGCCGGCAATGATGCTAAGTGAGGCTATTTCACCATTGGATCCTTGGTCTTGGTCATCTACTGTTACTATTGCATATGTGAAATCTCCCTCAACTTCAGAGGGGGTTAAAGTTATAGCAGAAATAGTTGGGGCATATTCATTTGCTTGTTCTACATATATATTAAGCTTTGCCATGCTACTAATGCCACTGCTTCCATATAATTTCATTCCACGGTCCACTGAAAGTATTTCCATCTCATACTGTTTTGTCTCAGAATAGTCAAGTCTTCCTGTTAAAATTATAGCACCACTAGTTGGATGAATAGCAAACATATCTGTTCTCTCTTTAAAGCTGTAATAAAACTCTCCATTTGTTCCTATATCAGCATCTGTTGCAGTCACTTTTGCAATGCTGCTCCTTATTGCTGTGTTTTCTGGCAAAGAAACACTATACGAAGTTGGTGAAAACAATGGCCTCAAGTCATTTGTATCTAGTACCTGAACTCTAACCTGTGTGCGGGCTTCAGCATTTGAATTCTTATCAATTGCTTTAACAGAAAGGAGATAATGGTCTTTAACTTCTCTGTTGAGAATAGCTGTATTACCTCCCTTGGTTCGTATCCTTAGAAAGCAAAAGTCTCCCAAAATGTACTCTTCAGGCTTAAAGATGTTCTCAGTGTCGCCAGAGACAATTTTGTACCGTATATCCCATGATGGATTTCGAAGATAAATACCCATCTTTGTTGGGTGCCCAACATAGGTCTTAGCAGCAGAATTTTCATACACAGTGGCATTATAGTGGTGAGCAGTAAACTGCATTGATACATAGGAGTGCAGTGCGTGGCTTTCGTCACAGTTGCCAAAGTGCTGTTGAAACAGCAACAATGGCAGAACGGTCAAGTATTTCCACATCATGGTCAAAGAACGCAAAATCTCCTAGAAACAAACAGAAAAAATATGTTAGCATGGGCAAGCATGCAATAACAAATATATGCATACAATATCTACATTTATGTAAAATCTTATTACTTTGTTGCTTATTTTCATTATGAGTCATTTTCTTTTTGTGTGATCTATAAGACTTCAAATTAAATCGTTCTACAAAACAGTAATTCACACAGGTGATCTTTAAAGTTTTGCATATATTAAACATGTAACCAAAATCGTAAAAGGGACATTGTAGTTATTATTTTCATTGCTGCATCTAAAATACATCATTTCAAATTGTGGCATTTGTTTTAATACACATTTCTGTTCTGAATAAATCAATGCTGCGCCACTTTTCATCCTTATTGCAGTGGGAGTTGTTATCAGTCAACGATCATAAAAGGGATAGAAATGTCAAAAAATAAAATGTACACAGGGGCATTTCAATGCGAAATTTAAGCATTTTTGCAATATACTTTCATCAGCAAAAATGCTTCTACTAAAAGTTATCACTGATTTTCTGTGGCATACGCACATATCCTGTTAGGGCCCTTGTACCACTATTCAAGCACCATGCCTGCTCAGAGAGTGCGCATTGCTTCTGAAAACATAATTTGTGCCATGCAAGCCACTATTGAATCTCTGAGAAGGTATAGTGTTTGAATACTGGTGCCTGGGGCTTCACAGGATATGCGAGTATGCCACTGAAAAACAGTAATTACTTTTAATAGAAGCATTTTTGCTAATGAAAGCATATTGCAAAAATGCTTCTATTAACATTTTTTAGCAGGGAATACACAGCTGATACTGCTGTATTAGCCACATGATTAAATGGTGATCATTCATACACATGGCAAAATCATTTTGAGTACAATGTCCCTTTATGAATCAAAAAATCTGCCCTCTTTGGTCTCCTTTCACACAGACAAGTCTAACAGGGCATGTTCAAAATATTGAGTTAAATCATCAGAATACAAAATGTTCCTATGAGGTAAAATCAATTACACAATTTTTGTAAATTTGGAGAAGAGTTCAAAATCACTAGATTCATATTCACTTTGAGAATGTAATTTATTTATTTTTAACGCTGCAGTATCTGTTGGCGCTCTACAAATAACCGATAATAATAATAATAATAATAACAAAATAAAAAAACTCTGTGTTTTGGAGCTAAATTAAAGGTAAACTGAACCCAATTTTTTCCTTTCATGATTCAGATAGAGTAGCGGTCGCCAACTGGTCCACGAGAAGATGTTGATGGTCCTTGACACCATCAAGCAGGAATTAATCTCCTCTGCTGGTTTCACCCCCATCACGCCGCAACTCCCTACAGTGCCTGGCTGAACATCAGTGAAAACCGACGGAGACGGAGTTAAATTACAGTCTCCCTATGCATGTTGCATAGTACTGCGCAACTTGCGTAGCTAGACTGTATTTTTAACTCCTCCCATCCGGAGGGCTGCTCAGAGGAAGATGCTTCCATTCTAAAGCCAGCGAGAGGTTGGTATAGTCTTGGCTTGAAATAGTGGAATTAAAGTATATAAAAAAAAAGAAAATGATCTCTTATATTTCATTTATTTTCTTCCCTTTACCTGCCTTTGTAGTAGTTTTCCTAATTCCTACAGATGGACTTGCATCACTGTTTGTCTTCCTCCCCTCCATCTTTTTTTTATTAAATATTAATTATTTTTCATTCTAATAATTTTATTCCACCTGAATTCCAGTAATTGCCATCCAGCAGATTAGCCATATCCCACCAGTATTATAGTAACTGCCGTAACATCAGTCATGGTTAGCTCACATCCATACTGAGAGCTTTCTGATATAAACTTAATATATGACTCCAACGTCTGTCCATGATCATAAGTAGTTTTGAATAATTCCTAACTGGGGAGGTGACTTGGAAGTCTTGTGATCCTTTTAAAGATTATTCTTCCCCCCCCCCCCCCCCCCACTTTCTGCCTCTCTGTTTCCAGCTCAAAAGTTGGCACTCCCCCTTCATCTGTCATTTGGAAGTATTCTCTCAGTTCTGTCATTCAATTAGTAAAATCTTCTTAAAAATGTGTAACTATATACATAATGTAAACTTAGCTATGGTTGTACTAGTTATGTACAGTATGTGTATGTATGTATAATATATATATATATATATATATATATATATATATATATATATATATATATGTACCTTTAAAAAAAAAATCATGTTAGTGGTCCACGGGGTTCAAAATTGTGAGTTTAGTGGTCCCTGATGTCCAAAAGGCTGGCGACCCCTAAGATAGAGCATGCACTTTTAAGCAACTAATAAGCAACTAATTTACTCCTACTATCAATTTTTCTTCGTTTGTATGGTATCTTTATTTGAAAAAGCAGGAATGTAAGCTTACGAGCCGGCCCACCTTTGGTTCAGCACCTGGGTAGCGCTTGCTTTTTGGTGGCTAACTGTATAACGCTATAATGGAAATAATCTCTAATACACAGATATGTTGTTAGGTACTTGAAAGTAACATTTTCACTTATCTCCTAAAATATACCAAGTTCTGGTGCATATCAGGAACCTATATTTAGCATACTTAGTTAAGATCCGATTTATTATTTTTAAAGACTCTAAAAACAATTGTCTCTCCCATAACATGACAAAATATGTCACAAATTAGTGACAGACCAGATGACTGCAATTATAATGCCAACTTCTTTGCCAAGATTGTAGCACATTATTGCAACCCTACAAACTGAAATTACATGGTTATTTCATTCATCTTCGTGTATCTGCCAAAAACAGATCACATTTGAAATCCAGAAAACCTTCATCTGTATAAGGGTATTGTGTATTTTTAGACAGTAACTTGTCCATGTGGTTTTATGTAAGGTTTCATTTAAATTCACTTTGGAATAACTTTAATGGAATTGTGCAAAAAAGGTTTACTTTTTTCCTTAGTGTATTTTCACAAATATATTTGTTTTTTTGTTCACTGTATCATAACATACATAGAAACATACATACACACATATATTTTTAATTGAAATCTAAGTTTCCAAAACTTTGCTCTACTAAAATCACTGACTTAAAGGGACATTATACACTCATTTTTTCTTTGCATAAATGTTTTGTAGATAATCTATTTATATAGCCCATAAAGTTTTTTTTTTTTTAAATTAATGTATAGTTTTGCTTATTTTTAAATAACATTGCTCTGATTTTCAGACTCCTAACCAAGCCCCAAAGTTTTATGTGAATACGCTCGACTACCTACTCCAGCTTGCTCCTGTTTGTGTAAAGGGTCTTTTCATATGCAAAAGAAGGGGGAGGGGGGAGTGTCTTATTTGCCACTTGCAGTGGGCTTTCCAGCTACCATTTCAACAGAGCCAAACTGACAGCTTCTAAGTAAGTTTTTAAACAGTTTTATACTGGATTTTTATATCAGTATCTGTGCATATTATTCTTTATAGTAGTGTCTATTACATGCAGTTATATGAAAATGAGTGTATACTGTCCCTTTAAAGGCATAGAAAAATCAAAATTAAACTTGCATGATTCAGATAGAGCATGTCATTTTAAGACACTTTTAAATTCACTTCTATTGTCAAATGTGTTTTGTGCTCTTGTTATCTTTTTTTGAAAAATAATATGCACATATCCTTTACTAGTGGGAGCTAGCTGCTTATTGGTGCCTGCACACATTTGTCTCTTGTGATTCGCTAACTAGATGTGTTCAGCTAGCTGCCAGTAGTGCAATGTTGTTCCTTCAACAATGGATTACAAGAGAATGAAGCAAATTTGATCATAGAAATAAGTTTTTTGAATTTGTATGTTCTATCTGAATCATGAAAGTAAAATTTGGAGTTTCCTTGGAGGGAAGGGGCCGTAGAAGGGATAGTTAAGTGCTTTGGTTGGGGTGTCTTTGCCTCCTCCTGGTGGCCAGGTGTTATATTCCCATATGTAAGAATAGATTTTGTGGACTTTCACTACATTAGAAAAAAAAGACACTGTACAATATAGAGCAGTTTATTTTTCTACGTCTATGCCCCTTAAATAATCACTGATCCACAGATAAATACATTGTTGTGATTATCTGTAAAGAAAGGACCAAATATATATTTTTTTTTTTTAAATTAATAGTTAGAACGTGTCAGACCCCTTTCCAAGATGACACTGAGTTTTACTGGCATAAAAGGGAATATTGTAACCTAAACTAGAGTATTTTTGCTACAGAGAGCTAAAACATCTCTTTTGAAATCTAAAATACTAAATCTTAAGTCGGCTTCTGCATGACTGCCAAGCATAAGTTAGATCACAATGGGGCCGTATCACTGCCTGGTCTGTCATTGTCCTGACTTTTTCACTAATAAGTAGTCCTTGGCACAGAACAGGATTCCATAATTGTACAGAAAGGTGAAGCAAAATCACAATCAAACAAAATATAATTAGTGTTGACTGGACCAGGAAGCATTTCACAACTATGACCCAAAACGTGCTGACGGGGTTCAGAAAATGATGTATCCCTTATTTTTCATATATACAACTCTATAATCCTTCTGTTCTAGTCTGCCTTTCCGTCTTGTCCTTGTTCACTGTAGAATCTGTTGGCACAATGTAAATAATGATGATAATAACAATATGCACACACACTAATAGCTTAGATTACAAGAGGAGCACTAAATCATTGCACGCCAGCAAACAGGCAAATGTGCCTGTTTGCAGGCATGTGATAATCAGCCATTATTGCTGGTTATTGCTACTGCGAGCAATTAGCGCTTATAAAATTAACCAGAGATCAGATTTCTGGTTAATTTTCTAAATGTGCTCCAAATGGCCCCAAAATGCAGTCTGTCATATTTTATTAAAAAATAAAGATAGCAGCATCTTTATTTTTTTATAAAATTACTGCACTAGGCATTATTTTCGGGCTAAAGTTGGTGGGAGTGGGGTGTTAGAAAAAAAGGCTCTGAAAAGTGCATTTACGTTGCGGTTTATGGGAACTGAGTGTTCCCTGTAAATATATATGTGTATGCTTTTATACATATATATTTATATATACACATTAACACGTAAATATATATGTATATAAGCATATACATATATATTGAAAACTTCTGCCATCACTGCCGTCTCTGACGGCGTCAGATCGAGACTCCCATAGGAGCCTATGTAAGAGCACTCTCATGCTCTGGTATTACACAGTGGAGCGCAAATATCGCATTCATGAAAGTGATATTTAGCGCTCCACTTGTAATCTGGCCCTGAGTGGACAAAATAATAATAATAAAAAAAAAAACAGGTTAAAGAAGTGTAAACCTGAAGAAACTAAATCACATTTACAAATTCAGCTGCAAAAGGTGAGTCATATTAAGCTGACTGGCAATTAAACCTCTTTTATAGATGACTTACTAACAATTAGTACTGTCATGTGTGAGTTTTCAAAGCAACATGAGGCAACTAATAGAGTTTAAAGATGCCAAATAGTCAGTTCCTGTACTGCAGGTGCTGATGTCTTTATGTTTCCATTATTTTTTCCTTCCTGTGTGTGTATATGGCATATATCATTATATATTATTATAGTGTCATAGATATTATTATATATTATCACATATTAGCTTCTTGACTAAGCGTAATAGTTACCATTTGTTCTAAATATGATCCAAGGCATGACAAATGCCAAATTCAAGGAGCTACTGCTCATATCATTTTTCTTTTGTCGCCCATCATTTTGTATTATTATAATTATACTATATCTTATACAGCGTTCCCCAGAAAATGTTTCCCCAGTCCTATGGCTGAACTGTATGTGGTTTCTCTATTTCAAATACATCTGTCAATCCTTGAGGTATACAGTGTTCCCCATGGTTCATTATAAAGTAGCAGGGTGGGAGCAGTGTGATAATTTGCAAAATTATAAAATGTTCTGTTATTTTTAAATGATACTTAAATGAATAAGTGCCAAGTTTTTAAAAATACTATTAAAAACAGAGGCACTTTCATTCATTAAAATTTATATTGAAGCGTTCTTTTTTTTTAAAAATCCTTACTTTTTTGTTTGGGAAAACCAGACCGGCGATCCTCTGCCCACAGCTCCTCTATACTTAGCACCGGAATGGCGAAACCGGCTTCCTCTAATCGTTGCGAGAACCCCAAGGTGTTCATCTCGTGAGGCTATGCAATGATTGGAGGCAGCCGGTTTCATCATTAATATGCTTACTTACAGCAGGAGAAGTGGGCGGAGGATCACAGGTCTGGTTTTCCTAACGAAAAAGGTATTTATTTTTTTTTTAAACACTTCAATGTATATTTTAATGAAGGAAAGTGCTCCTGTTTCTAATAGTATTTTTAAACACAGAGCACTTATTCATTCAAATTTACATTGACTTTAAGTTATCCAAAGCACAAATGAATAGCATATTTTAATATAAATTGATACAATAATAAGAGCAAGAAAAATTGAAATAAATAATGAGTTAGTTTTAGCATAATATTTGCTTACATTTTAGTCGGGTGGTCAGTAAAATCAAAAGGCTGTTGTGTCAATTAAATGGGTCCTGGTAAGAACACTGCTATATTATACCTTTGTATAGATTCATTTGGTATCACATTAATATTCTGCCTGGATCCTAAATTTCAAATAATGATCTGAGCCAAGTCATAGTCTATTTGCCATTCTAAAGGGCTTTTTGGTGCTGTAATACAGATGGATATACATATGCTAACTTTTTAAATTATGCCCAGGGCAATAAGTATTAATACACAGCTGTTGTTAAAAGAAATATAAAAAACAGCCCTAGCAATTTGCATAATTAATTGTTCGACATCAGATAAACATGATGTCTTTTATAACCTATCCACGCAAACTAAGGATAAAGTTTAGCTTTATCACAAGCTTATGTCTACATATGAGTACGTGCTATCTACATTGGGCTGAAGCATAGAAATACCAAACATACCAGTAAAATGCCAGTTGGGTGGAAACTCTAGATGTGCCTGCACAAGCAAGTGGAAAGAGTTCTAACTCACAGTTTTTGCTTGCATTTTCAGTAATAACCTAAGAAAAGCAAGATAAAACAAAAATGCACAGTGACCGACTTAAAGCAACATTCCCCTACTGCACACTGGCTTAAAGGGACATGAAACCCAACATTTTTCTTTCATGATTCAGGTAGAGAATACAAGTTTAAACAACATTCCAATTTACTTCTATTATCTCATTTGCTTCATTCTTTAGATATCTTTTGTTAAAAAATGGGTGAGCCAATCACACGAGGCATCTATGTGCAGCCACCAATCAGCAGCTACTGAGCCTATTTAGATGTGCTTTTCAACAAAGGATACCAAGAGAATAAAACAAATAAGATAATAGAAGTAAATTGGAAAGTTGTTTAAAAACGCATGCTCTTTCTAATTAGTGAAAGAAAAAAAAACGTGGGTTTCATGTCCCTTTAAGTCTGAATACACAGTATACCAATACTGATTTCTAAAACTATATATATATATATATATATATATATATATATATATATATATATATATATATATATATATATATATATATATATATATATATATATATATATATAGCCATTGTACCTATTTTTTGACTGTTTGTTTTTTTTAATACATCCTAATAAATTGATTCCTTACCATGTCCTATGGCTGGCTCCTCAGAACTGTATGTGGTTTCTCTATTTCAAATACATCTGTCAATCCCTGAGGTAAACACATTTTTTGGCAGAAGGCTACTTATATGGGGGTTAATAACGTTTCTAAAAACAAAAGGTGCAAAGTAAATTACTAAAAAATATTGTACATTACAATTTAGAAAACAAATCCATAAAAATATTACTGGATACTTTTTTGGAGTTAAAGAATGTTTATAATCTCTTAAACATACTGACCCCTCTACAGGGAGTGCAGAATTATTAGGCAAATGAGTATTTTGACCACATCATCCTCTTTATGCATGTTGTCTTACTCCAAGCTGTATAGGCTCGAAAGCCTACTACCAATTAAGCATATTAGGTGATGTGCACTCTGTAATGAGAAGGGGTGTGGTCTAATGACATCAACACCCTATATCAGGTGTGCATAATTATTAGGCAACTTCCTTTCCTTTGGCAAAATGGGTCAAAAGAAGGACTTGACAGGCTCAGAAAAGTCAAAAATAGTGAGATATCTTGCAGAGGGATGCAGCACTCTTAAAATGGCAAAGCTTCTGAAGCGTGATCATCGAACAATCAAGCGTTTCATTCAAAATAGTCAACAGGGTCGCAAGAAGCGTGTGGAAAAACCAAGGCGCAAAATAACTGCCCATGAACTGAGAAAAGTCAAGCGTGCAGCTGCCAAGATGCCACTTGCCACCAGTTTGGCCATATTTCAGAGCTGCAACATCACTGGAGTGCCCAAAAGCACAAGGTGTGCAATACTCAGAGACATGGCCAAGGTAAGAAAGGCTGAAAGACGACCACCACTGAACAAGACACACAAGCTGAAACGTCAAGACTGGGCCAAGAAATATCTCAAGACTGATTTTTCTAAGGTTTTATGGACTGATGAAATGAGAGTGAGTCTTGATGGGCCAGATGGATGGGCCCGTGGCTGGATTGGTAAAGGGCAGAGAGCTCCAGTCCGACTCAGACGCCAGCAAGGTGGAGGTGGAGTACTGGTTTGGGCTGGTATCATCAAAGATGAGCTTGTGGGGCCTTTTCGGGTTGAGGATGGAGTCAAGCTCAACTCCCAGTCCTACTGCCAGTTTCTGGAAGACACCTTCTTCAAGCGGTGGTACAGGAAGAAGTCTGCATCCTTCAAGAAAAAACAGAATTTATGTTTACCTGATAAATTTCTTTCTCCAACGGTGTGTCCGGTCCACGGCGTCATCCTTACTTGTGGGATATTCTCTTCCCCAACAGGAAATGGCAAAGAGCCCAGCAAAGCTGGTCACATGATCCCTCCTAGGCTCCGCCTACCCCAGTCATTCGACCGACGTTAAGGAGGAATATTTGCATAGGAGAAACCATATGGTACCGTGGTGACTGTAGTTAAAGAAAATAAAATATCAGACCTGATTAAAAAAACCAGGGCGGGCCGTGGACCGGACACACCGTTGGAGAAAGAAATTTATCAGGTAAACATAAATTCTGTTTTCTCCAACATAGGTGTGTCCGGTCCACGGCGTCATCCTTACTTGTGGGAACCAATACCAAAGCTTTAGGACACGGATGAAGGGAGGGAGCAAATCAGGTCACCTAAATGGAAGGCACCACGGCTTGCAAAACCTTTCTCCCAAAAATAGCCTCAGAAGAAGCAAAAGTATCAAACTTGTAAAATATGGTAAAAGTGTGCAGTGAAGACCAAGTCGCTGCCCTACATATCTGATCAACAGAAGCCTCGTTCTTGAAGGCCCATGTGGAAGCCACAGCCCTAGTGGAATGAGCTGTGATTCTTTCGGGAGGCTGCCGTCCGGCAGTCTCGTAAGCCAATCTGATGATGCTTTTAATCCAAAAAGAGAGAGAGGTAGAAGTTGCTTTTTGACCTCTCCTTTTACCTGAATAAACAACAAACAAGGAAGATGTTTGTCTAAAATCCTTTGTAGCATCTAAATAGAATTTTAGAGCGCGAACAACATCCAAATTGTGCAACAAACGTTCCTTCTTTGAAACTGGTTTTGGACACAGAGAAGGTACGATAATCTCCTGGTTAATGTTTTTGTTAGAAACAACTTTTGGAAGAAAACCAGGTTTAGTACGTAAAACCACCTTATCTGCATGGAACACCAGATAAGGAGGAGAACACTGCAGAGCAGATAATTCTGAGACTCTTCTAGCAGAAGAAATCGCAACTAAAAACAAAACTTTCCAAGATAATAACTTAATATCAACGGAATGTAAGGGTTCAAACGGAACCCCCTGAAGAACTGAAAGAACTAAATTGAGACTCCAAGGAGGAGTCAAAGGTTTGTAAACAGGCTTGATTCTAACCAGAGCCTGAACAAAGGCTTGAACATCTGGCACAGCTGCCAGCTTTTTGTGAAGTAATACCGACAAGGCAGAAATCTGTCCCTTCAGGGAACTTGCAGATAATCCTTTTTCCAATCCTTCTTGAAGGAAGGATAGAATCCTAGGAATCTTAACCTTGTCCCAAGGGAATCCTTTAGATTCACACCAACAGATATATTTTTTCCAAATTTTGTGGTAAATCTTTCTAGTCACAGGCTTTCTGGCCTGAACAAGAGTATCGATCACAGAATCTGAGAATCCTCGCTTCGATAAAATCAAGCGTTCAATCTCCAAGCAGTCAGCTGGAGTGAAACCAGATTCGGATGTTCGAACGGACCCTGAACAAGAAGGTCTCGTCTCAAAGGTAGCTTCCAAGGTGGAGCCGATGACATATTCACCAGATCTGCATACCAAGTCCTGCGTGGCCACGCAGGAGCTATCAAGATCACCGACGCCCTCTCCTGCTTGATCCTGGCTATCAGCCTGGGGATGAGAGGAAATGGCGGGAACACATAAGCTAGTTTGAAGGTCCAAGGTGCTACTAGTGCATCCACTAGAGCCGCCTTGGGATCCCTGGATCTGGCCCCGTAGCAAGGAACTTTGAAGTTCTGACGAGAGGCCATCAGATCCATGTCTGGAATGCCCCACAGGTGAGTGACTTGGGCAAAGATTTCCGGATGGAGTTCCCACTCCCCCGGATGCAATGTCTGACGACTCAGAAAATCCGCTTCCCAATTTTCCACTCCTGGGATGTGGATAGCAGACAGGTGGCAGGAGTGAGACTCCGCCCAAAGAATAATTTTGGTTACTTCTTCCATCGCTAGGGAACTCCTTGTTCCCCCCTGATGGTTGATGTACGCAACAGTCGTCATGTTGTCTGATTGAAACCGTATGAACCTGGTCCTCGCAAGCTGGGGCCAGGCCTGGAGCGCATTGAATATCGCTCTCAGTTCCAGAATATTTATCGGTAGAAGAGATTCTTCCCGAGACCAAAGACCCTGAGCTTTCAGGGATCCCCAGACCGCGCCCCAGCCTATCAGACTGGCGTCGGTCGTGACAATGACCCACTCTGGTCTGTGGAACATCATCCCTTGAGACAGATTGTCCAGGGACAGCCACCAACGGAGTGAGTCTCTGGTCCTCTGATTTACTTGTATCTTCGGAGACAAGTCTGTATAGTCCCCATTCCACTGACTGAGCATGCACAGTTGTAATGGTCTTAGATGAATGCGCGCAAAAGGAACTATGTCCATCGCCGCCACCATCAACCCGATCACTTCCATGCACTGAGCTATGGAAGGAAGAGGAACGGAATGAAGTATCCGACAAGAGTCCAGAAGCTTTGTTTTTCTGGCCTCTGTTAGAAAGATCCTCATTTCTAAGGAGTCTATAATTGTTCCCAAGAAGGGAACCCTTGTTGACGGGGATAGAGAACTCTTTTCCACGTTCACTTTCCAGCCGTGAGATCTGAGAAAGGCCAGGACAATGTCCGTGTGAGCCTTTGCTTGAGGAAGGGACGACGCTTGAATCAGAATGTCGTCCAGGTAAGGTACTACTGCAATGCCCCTTGGTCTTAGCACCGCTAGAAGGGACCCTAGTACCTTTGTGAAAATCCTTGGAGCAGTGGCTAATCCGAAAGGAAGCGCCACGAACTGGTAATGTTTGTCCAGGAATGCAAACCTTAGGAACCGATGATGTTCCTTGTGGATAGGAATATGTAGATACGCATCCTTTAAATCCACCGTGGTCATAAATTGACCTTCCTGGATGGAAGGAAGGATAGTTCGAATGGTTTCCATCTTGAACGATGGGACCTTGAGAAATTTGTTTAAGATCTTGAGATCTAGGATTGGTCTGAACGTTCCCTCTTTTTTGGGAACTATGAACAGATTGGAGTAGAACCCCATCCCTTGTTCTCTTAATGGAACAGGATGAATCACTCCCATTTTTAACAGGTCTTCTACACAATGTAAGAACGCCTGTCTTTTTATGTGGTCTGAAGACAACTGCGACTTGTGGAACCTCCCCCTTGGGAGAAGTCCCTTGAATTCCAGAAGATAACCCTGGGAGACTATTTCTAGCGCCCAAGGATCCAGAACATCTCTTGCCCAAGCCTGAGCGAAGAGAGAGAGTCTGCCCCCCACCAGATCCGGTCCCGGATCGGGGGCCAATATTTCATGCTGTCTTGGTAGCAGTGGCAGGTTTCTTGGCCTGCTTTCCCTTGTTCCAGCCTTGCATTGGTCTCCAAGCTGGCTTGGCCTGAGAAGTATTACCCTCTTGCTTAGAGGACGTAACACCTTGGGCTGGTCCGTTTTTACGAAAGGGACGAAAATTAGGTCTATTTTTTGCCTTGAAGGGCCGATCCTGAGGAAGGGCGTGGCCCTTACCCCCAGTGATATCAGAGATAATCTCTTTCAAGTCAGGACCAAACAGCGTTTTCCCCTTGAAAGGAATGTTTAGTAGCTTGTTCTTGGAAGACGCATCAGCCGACCAAGATTTCAACCAAAGCGCTCTGCGCGCCACAATAGCAAACCCAGAGTTCTTAGCCGCTAACTTAGCCAATTGCAAAGAGGCGTCTAGAGTGAAAGAATTAGCCAATTTGAGAGCATTGATTCTGTCCATAATCTCCTCATAAGGAGGAGAGTCACTATCGAGCACCTTAAGCAGTTCATCAAACCAGAAATATGCGGCTGTAGTGACAGGGACAATGCATGAAATGGGTTGTAGAAGGTAACCCTGCTGAACAAACATCTTTTTAAGCAAACCTTCTAATTTTTTATCCATAGGATCTTTGAAAGCACAACTATCCTCTATGGGAATAGTGGTGCGTTTGTTTAAAGTAGAAACCGCTCCCTCGACCTTGGGGACTGACTGCCATAAGTCCTTTCTGGGGTCGACCATAGGAAACAATTTTTTAAATATGGGGGGAGGGACGAAAGGAATACCGGGCCTTTCCCATTCTTTATTAACAATGTCCGCCACCCGCTTGGGTATAGGAAAAGCTTCTGGGAGCCCCGGCACCTCTAGGAACTTGTCCATTTTACATAGTTTCTCTGGGATGACTAAATTTTCACAATCATCCAGAGTGGATAATACCTCCTTAAGCAAAATGCGGAGATGTTCCAATTTAAATTTAAATGTAATCACATCAGATTCAGCCTGCTGAGAAATGTTCCCTAAATCAGTAATTTCTCCCTCAGACAAAACCTCCCTGGCCCCCTCAGATTGGGTTAGGGGCCCTTCAGAGATATTAATATCAGCGTCGTCATGCTCTTCAGTAACTAAAACAGAGCAGCCACGCTTACGCTGACAAGGGTTCATTTTGGCTAAAATGTTTTTGACAGAATTATCCATTACAGCCGTTAATTGTTGCATAGTAAGGAGTATTGGCGCGCTAGATGTACTAGGGGCCTCCTGAGTGGGCAAGACTCGTGTAGACGAAGGAGGGAATGATGCAGTACCATGCTTACTCCCCTCACTTGAGGAATCATCTTGGGCATCATTGTCATTATCACATAAATCACATTTATTTAAATGAATAGGAATTCTGGCTTCCCCACATTCAGAACACAGTCTATCTGGTAGTTCAGACATGTTAAACAGGCATAAACTTGATCAGAAAGTACAAAAAACGTTTTAAAATAAAACCGTTACTGTCACTTTAAATTTTAAACTGAACACACTTTATTACTGCAATTGCGAAAAAACATGAAGGAATTGTTCAAAATTCACCAAATTTTCACCACAGCGTCTTAAAGCCTTGAAAATATTGCACACCAATTTTGGAAGCTTTAACCCTTAAAATAACGGAACCGGAGCCGTTTTAAGCTTTAAACCCCTTTACAGTCCCTGGTATCTGCTTTGCTGAGACCCAACCAAACCCAAAGGGGAATACGATACCAAATGACGCCTTCAGAAGTCTTTTATAAGTATCAGAGCTCCTCTCACATGCGACTGCATGCCATGCCTCTCAAAAACAAGTGCGCAACACCGGCGCGAAAATGAGACTCTGCCTATGCTTTGGGAAAGCCCCTAAAGAATAAGGTGTCTAAAACAGTGCCTGCCGATATTATTAAATCAAAATACCCAGAATAAATGATTCCTCAAGGCTAAATAAGTGTTAATATCAATCGATTTAGCCCAAAAAAAGTCTACAGTTTAAATAAGCCCTTGTGAAGCCCTTATTTACAATCGTAATAAACATGGCTTACCGGATCCCATAGGGAAAATGACAGCTTCCAGCATTACATCGTCTTGTTAGAATGTGTCATACCTCAAGCAGCAAGAGACTGCAAACTGTTCCCCCAACTGAAGTTAATTGCTCTCAACAGTCCTGTGTGGAACAGCCATGGATTTTAGTTACGGTTGCTAAAATCATTTTCCTCATACAAACAGAATTCTTCATCTCTTTTCTGTTTCTGAGTAAATAGTACGTACCAGCACTATTTGAAAATAACAAACTCTTGATTGAATAATGAAAAACTACAGTTAAACACTAAAAAACTCTAAGCCATCTCCGTGGAGATGTTGCCTGTACAACGGCAAAGAGAATGACTGGGGTAGGCGGAGCCTAGGAGGGATCATGTGACCAGCTTTGCTGGGCTCTTTGCCATTTCCTGTTGGGGAAGAGAATATCCCACAAGTAAGGATGACGCCGTGGACCGGACACACCTATGTTGGAGAAACATGATTTTCATGCAGGACAATGCTCCATCACACGCTTCCAAGTACTCCACAGCGTGGCTGGCAAGAAAGGGTATAAAAGAAGAAAATCTAATGACATGGCCTCCTTGTTCACCTGATCTGAACCCCATTGAGAACCTGTGGTCCATCATCAAATGTGAGATTTACAAGGAGGGAAAACAGTACACCTCTCTGAACAGTGTCTGGGAGGCTGTGGTTGCTGCTGCACGCAATGTTGATGGTGAACAGATCAAAACACTGACAGAATCCATGGATGGCAGGCTTTTGAGTGTCCTTGCAAAGAAAGGTGGCTATATTGGTCACTGATTTGTTTTTGTTTTGTTTTTGAATGTCAGAAATGTATATTTGTGAATGTTGAGATGTTATATTGGTTTCACTGGTAAAAATAAATAATTGAAATGGGTATATATTTGTTTTTTGTTAAGTTGCCTAATAATTATGCACAGTAATAGTCACCTGCACACACAGATATCCCCCTAAAATAGCTAAAACTAAAAACAAACTAAAAACTACTTCCAAAAATATTCAGCTTTGATATTAATGAGTTTTTTGGGTTCATTGAGAACATGGTTGTTGTTCAATAATAAAATTAATCCACAAAAATACAACTTGCCTAATAATTCTGCACTCCCTGTATACATATTGCATATCACCAAAACGGGGCTTGACAAATTTCTTGGAAACTCTGAAACCACCAAGAACACTGAGAAGTTTGCCATACTTTTTATTAGCCATACTTTTTATTAGCTATGCATAGTTTTTTTGTTTTTTTAAATATGATTGTACATGCACACTATGTTGTGGCATGGATGGTAAATTAATTAATATTGTAACAATTAAAAGGGCCTATTTATGAAAGGCCTGTCGGACATGATCCGACATTGCGGATCATGTCCGACAGACCTCGCTGAATGCGGAGAGCAATACACTCGCCGCATTCAGAAAAACAGAGCTTGATAAATGGGCCCCAAAATAACTATATTAAAACAAAAAACATTTACAAATATTAAATAAAATCACATGCAATGCACTCTGCCTTGTGCAATCCCCGGACAGGTATAGGGCAATGTTGTGACAATCCTCACTTATATACCCAGGGATATATCTATGATATATATCATCTGAGACTTTTATATGCTGGAGTAATTTAATAAGCCTTTTCTCATGAAGACATCCTAGTCTGATGAAGATAGTCATTTTATACCATATTTAGATAAAGGATTATTCTCTTTATCTTTGAATTATTAAATAATAGGACCCCTTCCTTTAGTTAAGGTTTAATAATTATATGTGTAGAAAGATATCCAATAACTGACTGTATTTAAACAGGTTGCATTTATGCTGTTCAATTTCTCTTCATTTATAATTTTGGATCAACACTGCTGTATAATATATAAATCTACGTTTAGTTTTAATTTCTACAAATATCAAAAGTATTTACATTGCTACAACTGAGATTTTGAGAGAAGTATCTTTTAGCTTTACAGTAAGCTTCATTCTTTCATACTCACAGATGATTGAGTCTAGACATTATTTCATTCACTCTCACATTTATGATATAGAACTGCTTATTGGAGGTTAATAATAACTATTTAATGCCTCACATCTGGGTATTCACAAGGTAATACTGGAACAAGATAACATATTTCTTGCTGCTCCTCTCCTGTTCTATTTTAACATGTTTGTTTTATTTCTGTCATTGCTTATATTATATAGGGGGATCCTTGTCAATTGGAGCCAACATTTACCTTTTTATACTTTGTATGACTATCAAGCTAGAGATTAATTAATGTTGGGCTGCTGGGGTAGTAGAACATTTTAATTCTAT
This sequence comes from Bombina bombina, assembly GCF_027579735.1. Taxonomy (NCBI): domain Eukaryota; kingdom Metazoa; phylum Chordata; class Amphibia; order Anura; family Bombinatoridae; genus Bombina; species Bombina bombina. The sequence goes on from NC_069500.1 coordinate 1,192,531,806, forward strand.
AATTCTAACACACAAACACACATTTATATATATATATATATATATATATATATATATATATATATATATATATATATATATATATATATATATATTTATATTAGTAGGTGCAGATGTTAGAGGGACACTCAACTCAAAATTAAACTTTAATGATTCTGATAAACATGCAATTTTAAGAAAATTACCAATTTACTTCCATTAACAAAATGTGCACTCTTTTTATAGTTACACTTTTTGTGTCACCAGCTCCTACTGAACATGTGCAAGAATTCAGAAAATATACGTATATGCATTTGTGATTGGCTGATTGTCACATGGTGCAGCGGGAGTGGAAATAGACATAACTTTGAAATTTGAAAATCTACTACTAATTTGAAGGTCAGACTAAGTGCTATTGCATTGTCTTTTTATCATGCATTTGTTGATTATGCAAATCTACTGTATTTACTGGTCCATCAATGGGTTAGATCCAGAGACTGCTGTGTACATAATATGATGTCTGAGATGTCTAGTTTACAAATATAGTTTTCCTCTTCTACAATATATTCAATGAATATATTGACATTCCTAAAACTGATATTACGAAATCCAAAAGTGGTCTCCCCTTACTTGCAATTGTGAGTAAACACTATTAATTGTATAGGACATATGGTTTGTGGCATATGGATACGTTCTATAGATGTGACAGACAGTAACATTAATAAAATATCCAGTCACATAATGTGTTCCTGAATGACACTTAGGGGCCTATCTATCAAGCTCCGAAAGGAGCTTGACGGCCCGTGATTCTGGCGAGTCTTCAGACTCACCAGAAACAGCAGTTATGAAGCAGCGGTCACAAAGACCACTGCTCCATAACCTGTCCGCCTGCTCTGAGCAGGCGGACAGACAACGCCGGAAATCAACCCGATCGAGTACCATCGGGTTGATTGACACTCCCCTGCTGGCGGCCCATTGGCCGCGAGTCTGCAGGGGGCGGCGTTGCACCAGCAGCTCTTGTGAGCTGCTGGTGCAATTCTGAATACGGAGAGCGTATTGCTCTCCGTCTTCAGCGAGGTCTGGCGGACCTGATCCGCACTGTCGGCACAGGTCCGCTAGACCTTGATAAATAGAGGCCTTAGTGTTTTGACTTGGAAAATTGGTGTTATTTAAGTTATTATGTCCATAAGTTCAACTTTAACTGAACTATTTTCTCTTATAGATGGTATAATTGTTCTTGATCACTATAGCTATATATTTCTTCTGAGTCCATTTTATCCCTACCATGCTGGATATTTATGTTCAAACCATCCTACACTTAACCTTTTTTGTTTTTTTGAGCTTTTGAGGTCCATGAGAGGCCTCTGATATTGAGGGGGATGAGCTTACAGCACTTTTAGTCTCTACAATTCTACAGTTTAAGAATTATTATTTGAGGTGACCTTTGTTTTGTTTAATTATTTTTTCTTTCTTTTTTGTGTGATGTTAAAAAGGGACATGAAACCCCAAAAAATGTATTTCATGATTCAGATAGAGAATACAATTTTGAACAGCATTCCAATTTACTTCTATTATCTAATTTGATTCATTCTTTAGATATCCTTTGTTGAAGAAATAACAAATGCACATGGGTGGGCCAATCACACAAGAACATCTATGTGCAGCCACCAATCAGCAGCTACCGAGCATATTTAGATATCCTTTTTAACAAAGGATATCAAGAGAATTAAATAAATTAGATAATTGAAGTAAATTGGAAAGTTGTTTAAAATGGTATGCTCTTTCTAAATCATGAAAGAAAAAGTTTGGGTTTCATGTCCCTTTAATACAGTGAATTAGACCACTAGACAGAAACTGCATATAAATATTATAGTGTATTGAGCTAGTAGGTTTAGAACTTTATTTTATTATACCATTTTCAATTTTGCTACATAGAGATAATCTTGTATACTTTGGTACAGCTATTGCAGAGATTGATATGCATTTATAATTTTGTATACTGTATCGTACTGAGAATTCTGTATGCGCTCTTGGTATTACTTTGTCACCTTGCTGTGTGAATATATGGCTTTTTCTATTTCTCTGTAACCTAAATAAAAATTATAATAAATAAAATAAAAAAATAACATTCTATGTGTGTCACCTTTTAAGTGTATTCTTTAAGGCAACAGTGTTGGTGCACAAGATTGTAAAAGTGAACAACTGTCTTAGAACACAATAGAATATTCACTGCTTCCTGATAAGACTTTAATAGTTTCCTATTGCACGTGGGATGAAGTATGTAACATTTTTTTAGCGAAATGGAACTGTACTGTAATTATAAACAGAACAAAATGTTTTTACCTACGGCTATGCAATCCAAAATACATACTTCTTCCTGTAACCAATCTAAAATTATTTGGCAATAATTACCATTAATTAACCCTCCAGACTGACAACTCAAAAATAGCATACTTGGTATTCCCGAATTTAATCCTGGGGTTACATATAAGGTATTTGAAAGTTGGAAGGGGAAATGATTGATTTGGATTAAACAATTGGTCACAGTGGACGCTTCAATTAAATCTTTTCATGACATTGCAGTACAATATCGGCTTCCCAAAGAGGACCATTTAATGTATCTACAAATTAGACACTATATTACAGAACTCAAAGGGAAATACGGAAGGGACTGGTCTTTTGGCTCTTTGAGAAGTTAACCAGTATCAGGTGTGATCATTGTCCAGCTCTCCATTCTACCGCCTCCTGAATTCCACAGGTAATACTCTTCAGATGGAGATTTTAAATAAATAGCAAAACATTTTTCCTGAAATGAATATACACCATATTCAAGTTAGTTTAAAATTGCTCAACAAAACTGGAGTCTCATTAATTTGGGGAAAAGCACATTTAAAAATGATTCATGCCATTTATATTACCACCTCCAAATTGTCCAAATGGTACAAGAAGTCTATTAACTGCTGGAAATGTAATGCCAACCAAGACGATTTAGTGCACTGCATTTGGTCATGTCCAAAAATCCACCAATTTTGGCTGAAAATTAATTTTTGGCTAAATAAATTAATGGATGATTAGGTCATTCTAGGTGTACAACGTGTAGTCTTTTTAGCTAAATACTCTGAACAATGTAAAAATTATAAACTACTTAACACTATATTATTACTTGCTCGAAATCTTATATTGAAGAATTGGAAAGCAACGTACACCCCGAAATATATTGGTTTCAAAAGAGCTCTTACTACTCAATGTATAGTGGAACAATATGCCCTTCAAAATCCCAATAAATTGCAATTAAAAAGATTTTTCAATAAATGGCTCTTAGTTATTGAATCTATGCCTTTGAATATCCAAAAGCAATTAATAAGGCCTGTTAGTAATACAGCTTTTGTCCTGCAGAATATTTATGCTGGACATTTCCCTCAACATTGGATAGATTAGGACTAAATATAATGACAAGGGATATGTGTACATGCCTTGAGATAACATGTTGGGGGGGGAAGAGGAGCTGGCTTTTTTCCCATTGCAGTCTCTATATAAGAAGAATCAGAGATCCTGTATAGTTGTGTAGATTATTGTTAAAGTGTTTGACAATGTCTCTGCATGTTATGGGCTAGATTTATAAAGCTAAGGCGGACAGGGGCGCATATACGCAATCCCGCCCCCTGCCTGTGCACAGCCAATCAAGCGCGGGCAGGAGCTGTCAATCTCCTCGGTCTGACTAGACAGAGGAGATTGAATTTCGCCACCTTAGAGGTGGCGAAGAGGTTAGGGAAGCGGCGGGCTGGTGACCGCTGCTTGATAAATTACGGCGAGCAAGTTCTTGTGAGAACTTGCAGCCGTAGGACTTTAATAAATCTAGCCCTATGTTGTTAATTGCTTTTCTTGTTCTTTTTTGCTTTATATTATCTAATGTATATGTACTCAAGAAAATTTAATAAAAACTCTTGAAACTAAAAAAAAAAAAAAAATAGCATACTTCATTGTGAAGCCAAAGTATGTATAATGACAAAAACAATGCCCTCTCAAGGAAAATAATTGTAGTTATTAAATATTAATGTCATTCATTGGTAAAATACGAACATATTATGTAATTCTATGAGTATTAGGTGCATGATTACTAACAGAATCACATAAATAAAGAGTAAAAGGTCCTGCCATTGAGTTGCTGTCTGATGTAAATCATGTTTTAAGTACTGAACATGACAGATGGAATTTACATGCAAAAGGTCCAAATAGTTTCACAAGCAGCATGGGGTAGCTTCCTCAACATGCAGAAATATACAGCCCCTTAGTAAAACCATGCATTTAGCTTGTAACATATATTCCTCTCACAAGTTGCTAAACTCTCACAAAATGCTAAACTGCCTATTTCATTTTAGGAGGTCATGATAGGCACTAATGTGTAACTTCTGCATACTTCATTAAGCCCCTTTATATTTAAACATATGGCCAGAGAGTTTGGGTCTTTTAAATGTTATTTACTTAAATGTAATGAATGTCTATAAATACATATACATATGTATATATATGTACACAGATATAGACACACACACACAGTTGTGCTCGTAAGTTTACATACCCTGGCAGAATTTATGATTTTGTGGCCATTTTTCAAAACGTATGAATGATAACACAAAAACTTTTCTTTCACTCATGGTTAGTGTTTTGCTGAAGCCATTTATTATCAATCAACTGTGTTTACTCTTTTTAAATCATAATGACAACAGAAACTACCCAAATGACCCTGATCAAAAGTTTACATACCCCAGTCCTTAATACTGTGTATTGCCCCCTTTAACATCAATGACAGCTTGAAGTCTTTTGTGGTATTTGTGGATGAGGCTCTTTATCTTCTCAGATGGTAAAGCTGCCCATTCTTCCTGGCAAAAAGCCTCCAGTTCCTGTAAATTCTTGGGCTGTCTTGCATGAACTGCATGTTTGAGATCTCCCCAGAGTGGCTCAATGATATTGCGGTCAGGAGATTGAGATGGCCACTCAGAACCTTCAATTTATTCTGCTGTAGCCAATGACAGGTCTTGTGTTTAGGATCATTGTCATGTTAAAATGTCCAAGTACGACCCATGCGCAGCTTCCGGGCTGATGAATGCAAATTTTCCTCCAGTTTTTTTTTTATAACATACTGTTTTTATAACATACTGCATTCATCTTGCCATCAATTCTGACCAAATTTCATGTGCCTTTGTAGCTCACACATCCCCAAACATCAGCGATCCACCGCCGTGTTTCACAGTAGGAATGGTTACCTTTCAAATGTAGCGTTTATGGTTGTGGCCAAAAAGCTTAATTTTGGTCTCATCACTCCAAATGACTTTGTGCCAGAAGGTTTGAGGCTTGTCTCTGTGCTGTATTGTAAGTGGGATACTTTGTGGCATTTGCGTAGCAATGGCTTTCTTCTGGCAACTTGACCATGCAGCCCATCTTTCTTCAAGTCCCTCCTTATTGTGCATCTTGAAACAGCCACACCACATGTTTTCAGAGAGTCCTGTATTTCACCTGAAGTTATTTGTGGGTTTTTCTTTGCATCCTGAACAATTTTTTAGGCAGTTGTGGCTGAAATTTTAGTTTGTCTACCGGACCGTGGTTTGGTTTCAACAGAACCCCTCATTTTCCACTTCTTGATTAGAGTTTGAACACTGCTGATTGACATTCTCAATTCCTTGGATATCTTTTTATATCCCTTTCCTGTTTTATACAGTTCAACTACCATTTCCCGCAGATCCTTTGACAATTCTTTTGCTTTCCCCATGACTCAGAATCTAGAAACGTTAGTGCAGCACTGGATGAAAGATGCAAGGGTCTGGTCTGTGAGGAGTCCAGAAACTCATTGACCTTTTATACACATACACTAATTACAAGCAAACAGATCACAGGTGAGGATGGTTACCTTTAATAGCCATGCAAACCCTTTTGTGGCAACTTGTGTGCATGTTATCAGGCCAAAATCACCAGGGTATGTAAACTTTTGATCAAGGTCACTTGGGTAGTTTCTGTTGTCATTATGATTTCAAAAGAGTAAACAGTTGATTGATAATAAATGGCTTCAGCCAAACACTAACCATGAGTGAAAGAAAAGTTTTTGTGCTATCATTCATATTCTCTGAAAAATGGCCAAGAAATCATAAATTCTGCCAGGGTATGTAAACTTATGAACACAACTGTATACTCAATTTCTAGATCACTTGACTGCCTGGCTATCTTATTTCCTTTCCTCAGACACCCCTGCCCTCATTCTTGGCGATTTCAACATCCCTCTTGACAATCCCACTGCCTCCTCTGCAACTCACTTCCTCTTTTGGTTTGTCACAATGGCCTGACTCTCCCTCTCACAAAGATGGTCACTCCATTGACCTGATCTTTAGCTATCGATGCACTATTTCAAACTCTCCTTTTCCTCTTTCTGACCACCATCTCCTCACTTGCAACATCTCATCCCTCCCTACAACGATCCCTCCTTCTACTCCTCACACCAAACTTCACAGAAGCATTATGTCATTAGATCAGCAACAGCTTGCTTATTCCCTCAAACCTCTCCTCTCATCCATCTCCTGTCCAATCTGTCACTATAATTCCACCCTTACATCGGCCCCCCTTACCATTGCTCGTAAATCAAACACTCATCCTCAGCCCTGGCATACTCTTCTGACACGGTACCTAAGCAGATGTTCCCATACTGCTGAGCGGCACTGGAGAAAATCTCGGAGTTCAGCTGATTACCTTCATTACAAGTTCATTTTGAATTCCTACTATTCTGTCCTTAATCTTTATAAGCAACATTACTTCTCTACTCTTATCTCTAATCTTTTTTCAAACCCAAAACGTCTGTTTTCCACTTTCAATAATCTTCTCCACCCACCCCCTAATACAACTTCTCTGTCAGCTTAGACTTTGCCAGCCACTTCAATAACAAAATCAGCTCTCAACATACTTTCATTCTCTCACCCCCTCAAATGCTCACAATCAACCACAACCCACATGGCCATAAACTCTATCTCCCCTGTTACTGTGGAAGAGGTTTTGGCACTTACACTGAGCTCTCACCTCACTACCTGTCCTCTTTACCCTATCCTCTTACTGCTGCTCCCCTCCCTCTATTCTACCCTTACCCCTATACTCACACACATTTTCAACCTCTCCCTCAACACCGGTATATTTCCCTCATCCCTGAAACATGCACTGGTCACACTTATCTTCAAAAAACCTTCTCTTGATACAACCTCCCCATCTAACTACCGCCCTATTTCCCTACTTCCTCTTGCCTCAAAGTTTCTTGAAAAGCTAGTATATGCACGCCTATCCCATTTCCTTACATTAAACTCCCTTCTCGACCCACTGCAATCTGCAATGGATTTCGTCCCCATCACTCTACAGAGACAGCAATCGTTAAGGTTACCAACGACCTACTTACAGCAAAATCAAAAGGCCACTTCTCTCTGCTTATCCTCCTTGATCTGTTTGCAGCCTTTGAAACTGTTGACTTTCCTCTTTTGCTCCAAACCCTTCAATCCTTTGTCATTTGTGACACAGCCCTCTTGTGGTTCTCTTCCTGTCAAACCGTACCTTTAGTGTAGCCTTCTCTGGGGCCTCCTCTGCCCCATCACCACTTTCTGTTGGCTACCGCAATGCTCTGTCCTTGGTCCCCTTCTCTTCTTAAAGGGACATTATACACTCATTTTTTCTTTCCATAAATGTTTTGTAGATAATCTATTTATATAGCCCATAAAGTTTTTTAAAAAAAATAAATGTATAGTTTTGCTTATTTTTAAATAACATTGCTCTTATTTTCAGACACCTAACCAAGCCCCAAAGTTTTATGTGAATACTGTCAGCTACCTTCTCCAGCTTACTCCTGTTTGTGTAAAGGGTATTTTCATATGCAAAAGAAGGGGGAGGGGGGGAGTGTCTTATTTGCCACTTGCAGTGGGCTTTCCAGCTGCCTTTTCAACAGAGCCAAACTGACAGCTTCTAAGTAAGTTTTTAAACAGTTTTATACTGGATTTTTATATCAGTATCTGTGCATCTTATTCTTTATAGCAGTGTCTATTAAATGCAGTTATATGAAAAGGAGTGTATACTGTCCCTTTAATCTACACGTCATCATTAGGTTCCCTAATAAAGTCCCACGGGTTCCAATATCATTTGAATGCTGATGAAACCCAAATCTACTACCAGACCTATCTCCTTCCTTTCTAACCCGTGTCACTGTCTTTCTCACATCTCTTCCTGGATGTCCTCTCACTACCTCAAGCTAAATCTCTCCAAAACTGAGCTCCTTATTTTCCACCCTTCTTCCAAAATCTTCACCCTCAATCTCTCTATAACTGTCAACAACTCCATCATTACCCCTACCCCGCATGCCCGATGTCTTGGGGTCACACTTGACTCAGATCTTTCTTTCACTCCTCACATTCAGTCCTTGGCTTAATCTTGCCACTTTCACCTTAAAAACATCTCTAAAATTAGACATTTCCTTACACAAGACACAACTAAGATTTTAATCCACTCTCTCATCCTTCCCCACCTTGATTACTGCAACTCTGTCCTCTCTGGTCTCCCCAGCTGCTGCCTAGCTGTACACTCACTACTTTACATTGTAGCAAAGTGTCATTTCTTCAGTGTTGTCACATGAAAAGATATAATAAAATATTTACAAAAATGTGAGGGGTTTACTCACTTTTGTGAGATACTGTATGTCTATGTTAAAGCCCTTTGCCTGCATTTATTTTCTAACACCTGAAGACCTCACAACTTTGAGCCCTTATAACATTTTTGTGCAATATTTTTTGAATAACATTTATTAGATGTTATTATTAGTGTAAGAGTACTTTGTAATATATGTTTGATGTGTTTGATGACACTTTCTTGTTTTGCAAAATAGTTAACCAGAACTCTGAGGTCACACTAACCGGGCACACATTAACTTCAATTGCGCTCAAGTGATCGTATGTACTTTCAACTTGTAATACAAGCATAACTGTTAGAGCTCCACTTATCTAGTCCATTATTCATTTTGTATTTCTCAAAACTTCTTAACAGTAAAACTGTTATAATATAAACATACAGAGTTAAGAAACAGACCCTAAAGGGACATAATCATGAAAGAAAACTTTTGGGTACAATTTTCAGATTTACTTCTATGATCAATTTTGCTTAATTTTCTTGGTATCTTTTGTTGAAAGGAGGGCAATGCTTTACTGAGGTCTAGCTGAACACATTGTGTGAGACAGTGAAAAGAAGCTAGCTCATTGTGCATTGCTTCTGAGCCCACCAATGTATGCTTTTCAACAAAAAATGAAGCAAATTAGATAAGAGAAATAAATTGGAAAAATTCTTAAAAATTGCATGTTCTTTCTGAATAATGAAAGTTTAATCTTGACTTTACTGTCCCTTTAATGCCAATGCGCCCTGCCAATCTGTGTACACATAATCAACCCATAGTAGGTTTCAAGAAGCTCATCTATACTATAATTTCGTTTGTAACGCGTCCGTCACCATCGCCAGTTGCGCACACATCCTCAAAGGAATGTTGGCCGTGCAAGGCAGCCAAAAGAATGTTGGCTGCGTGTGCAGCCAGAAGAATCCACCTGGATGATTCCGAAAATGGCAGGTGGTGAAAGAATCCACATGAATGCAGCATAGGCAAACGAAGCAGCATTAAGAGAAAAAAAAAAACTAACGGCCCGCACAAAGTATTAAGAAAAGAAAGAAAAAAAAACGTCTGCACAAAGTATTAACAAAAAAACCTAACTCTTAAACCGCAAACTGTCACAACAGAAACTACCTAACCCTTAAACCGCCAAACCCCCACAACGCCAACTAAATAAATTTTAAGCTGCCCCTATAGATTTTTAGCCCTTTACTCGTGTCTTATATGGCTCCAACAATTGTCAATCTGGTTCCATTGTCTGATTAAAAATTCTGAAACCTGGAGATGAACTGCACTTATCATAAGCTGCCCCAAATTCAAGAACTCCTTCTTGTAAGGTTTCAACCTGTTCCATAACTTAACTATATAGGAGGTACCCTGGATAAACTAAAATTAGATCATGAAAAATAGAAAATAGGCATAATGTCATTTAACTGTGTAATGCTATTAATTTTAAAATATTTCTGTGTAATAAGATAGATCAATTGCATTAAACCTTTGAAATTAATGACAAAAGGCCGAGCAATTGATCAATGTAAGACTATAATGAAAAGTACAAGTTCCATAAACACATTCATTATGTGTTAGGAACAACTGCTTTAACAAAACCAGAGTATACAAAACCAAAATGTGGCTAAAGCTAAAAATAAATTAGTGAGTCTTAAAGCATTATTGTTACATTTGTAACATTAATAATGTTTACAGACACATAGCCCTCTCACAGAATATTTCAAATTCAGATTTTTTATTTTTTGTTTATAAAAAATAAATAAATGATCAACTATATAATTTCCAAAGAAAACTACCAGAAATCAGGGGGGAGGGGGGGGGGAATATAATTTTAAAGGAAATACAAAAACGTTTTGATTGTGCAGCATTTAAAGTGAGCCATTTCTGACGTCAGAAATGATGGATAGGTCATCCTCCAATCACGGCTTCCCCCTGGGGAATCAGTGTCTGATTCAACGATGTGATTGGAAAAAGACGGATTCCTCATTTCAGACCCAGGAAGAGGTTTTGCAAACGGGTGGAGGAAGCTGGAGCTGCTGTCAAGATTAAAAGATACGTGTTTTTTTCACAACAGGAGGGAAATATAAATTTTGATGAATTAAAGTGCCCCTGTTTTTAATCAAATTTTTAAAAACCGGGCACTTTAGCGTCAAAATTTACATTCACTTTAAGAGGGTATTTGAATTCCATTGAATCCACTACATGTTCCCCAGGACAGTGGGAACACAGTTTTTAGATTAAAATTACAGGAAGAGAAAGCAAAATAAAGTACAATATAACGTCGTCGTCCCCCACTATGAATAACTGAACATTTTTGGGGAATTCAAGTTTGAGTTTAAGTTTCCAAGTAAGGATTACAAATAAATTAGGGTCTCTCAAGACAATTTGTAAATTCAAAGATATTTCATTTCCATGTATAATTATCAATGTATTTAATTACTAAAACACTTTAAAACTGAATTAAAATTTGCAAATCTTAACTATTGTGTAAATAACATAAAAAGAAAAACAATATTTTTGCATTTATTTTTAAAGTTCAAAAATGTTTTTGATTCTATAATCGGGGTAGACTAATTTATTTTAACATTTAGAAGTCAGATGAGGGTGTTTGTATATAAACATCTGCATAATAATAATACAAATGTTAGCAGCCAGAAGTAAAATTCTAGGAGATGACGCTTACTGGCTGCTGGGATATGAAAAATCTTGTTTTCAAGGCATATTCTGGGTTTTAAAACGTTATTACTTATGTTGCTTCTCTTCAATACCAGCAAAAATGTTCTTTATAAACAGATCGATAAGCCCAAAACAATACAACTGTAAGTATGCTATCAATTATCTCTGTGCAGGAGAGTAAATGCACTAGTTACTAGAATAGGAATAACACAGCCTTATTTGGTCACAAAATGGAATTTGGAAAAATGTAACCACAAAAATGATATCTGAAACAATGATGGAGAACCAGAAAAAAAGATGGTTTATTTGCAAATTATTATATGAAGAAATAGTAATGCTTTAAACAATAATTGCAAGCAATGCAGGTTTCATAAACAAATCCTGGGTTTTTTTGTGAGGTCCGCAAACCACTGCTTTGTAAATATTCTGATCTTTTCTAACCCTTCCTCTGCCAGAAATGTAGAGGACTCAGGAATGGACAGGGTTCTTCCTGACCCCTTCATAATTTTAACTGCAGTTTCTAAACTTGCCCTGTGCATGGAAAAGGTTAATGTTGCAATTAGAGATATATCCCCTTCCCATTGTTAGGTGCTTACTAAAGCAAAAGGAGCCTCAAACAGACCCTAAGGCCCAGATTGAGTAGCACTGTAATGCAAGCCTTTGTTATAGCAATGTGAGGTAATAAAAGTTTTTTTTTTCTTTTCTCTCCACCCTAAAAGTGCCTCCTGTACTTTCTCACTGCAGTTCCCTCAGGCAGCAGGCTCCCAGCCCCCATCCTTTGGGATCAGAGCCAGCAAACCCCCCTTTGCATACAGTGTGATCAAACCCTCCTGCACCAAAACACCATTTACATTACTTGTAAACTACTGCCCAGCAAAAGATGTGCCACATCAGTTTACTGATAAGATGCATATTCCTTGCAATAAACCATTGGTGTGTGCACTTGCATATTTAAACACTGTTAGGTGTGGGGCCAAACCCCTTTCTCATGTGAACCTCTTATAAAATGCTTTATTCTGCAAGAGCTGCACAGCTAACAAGTAATATACATGTAGCCCTGGGAGAGAAAAAAAAAAAAAAAACTTTCAAGCTGACACAATCTATCCCCAAGGCAAGTCTGAGCAGTGAATTTCAACACAGGAAAGGATGTAAAAGGTACTTCACCTGGATCTACAGCCCACTCCTACCTGTGGTCTGTTTACAAAACCCAGTGTTACAGAATGTTGTGGTGCTATACAAATACATTTTAATAGTATTGGGAGGGGGAATCCCTGGACTGGGCATACCTATTTCTCATTTCATAGACCAAACTCTCCTCTCTACAATTCCCTTTCTTTCTTCCTCCCCTCCCCCAAACTCTGGGATGGCCACATCACACTGCTTCTCATCCATGTGCGGGGGCCCAGCATAGGATCTTTAGAGGAGGAACTATTTTTCTCTTGGCACAGTAAAACAAACTACACATTTCAAAGGCTGCAGGAGCCATGTGGCTGCTTGGAAGATTATAGTCCACTGGAAAAGCATACGCCTATAATTCTATATTACAATCAGTGAAGCGGACATGCTACTAACACCAAGGAATGTTTCAAAGAAAGACAAAGAAAACTCTGTCATTAACCCTTAAGAATACACCTACCATGAATTAACTTTGAACTGATACTTTATTTCTAATTTTCTCAGCCAAATAAAGGCATTATTTAAATGCACACTGTTATTTTCTCAAAAAATGTATTTAGTTTTAACTAAGGCTAACATGAAACTTCAATTAACCCTGTTAAATCCAACCAGGCACTTCTTTCTGAGTTTGTAACTAAACTCCAATTCTTAAAGTTACACTCAAAATGGAATACCCATTAAAACATCTTTACAGTGTAGTTTCATTATATTGTTGCTTTACTTTCCTGTAATTTAGCTGAGAAAATTGTTATTTTACTACAACCTTAGAGGTTCAAACGTATTCTCTTACCCCTCATTGTACACAGTGATCCCTTAATCAGTGTAAAAGCTTATTTAGATATAGGAACCATGAATCAGCGCCATTGTTTACCTTTACAGACGTACCCAGCTCAGACTTTTGCAAAGCTTTACAAATAAAGGTTGATAATAATACTTAAGTATTTTCAATGGGTATGTCCATGGACTGCAAAACAAATCATGACTTTCATGATGCTTTAATTATTAAATTGGGTTATTGGTACCTTCTTGTAACTGCATCTAACAAACTGAGCTAATTAAGGGAATAATCTACACTTTTAGAACAGCCTTTCAAACACATTTTATAGAAAAGTTATGATAAAAACTTTAATAAAATGTTAGAATGTACCCAAAATAGAGCTCAAACACACTGCTACGCAAATAAGATGCTACACTTTCTGTATAAAGAGTTAATTACTATATTTCACCAGAACCCAACAAGAAAACAAATGACATAGCGGAGTAGTCTAGGCGCACTAGAATTAAAAATAATTTGTCTTGTAGGAAGAAAAGGGCTAACTTGGCTATTACCGTTTCATAAATCAGAAGGATCAGCTGCTGTGTCTATAAAGGTTCAAATCTTTGTACTATTTTTCACTCTAGTGTGAGAATACATCCAGGAAGGTCACTGGTTTCTAAATGCCATCTCCTTAACTTGAGGGTCACAATCCCAGGCAGTTATGTGACATGTCAAGCTTCTGCCATCTGAGAAAAAAAACTTTTTGATTGTAAGTCTCTCCAACTCTCAGCTTTAGATGATCTGCAGAGCTGTGATTGCTGCAGTCACAAACATTACTTCATAATGTCACCTTTCCTATCTAGAGCTGCTAAATCTTCCCATTCTGCTTCTTCTTGGCAATGAATCAAACCCTGTCATGAAAATCCCTGTTTTTCAAGAAAATGGCTCACATCAAGTTTCAATGATGGACACTATATGTAAAACTAACAAAGTGTCAAATCTGAAACTTGACCTTCACATACAGTTCTAGGAAATATAAAAAAAATAATGCAATTATGGGGCACATTATTGCCAAAGCATAGTACACGCACCTATAAACAATCAGTGCTAAAGAAAAATGTGCTTAAAGACACTACACAATATTTAAAGCCATATAAAATTCCAATTACTTCTATAGACTGAGCGACATGTAAATGATGGATATCTTTAAATGATGAATATGCTGATAAATAATTGCTGAAAACAAAAACATTAGTGGTTTCATGCTGTATAAACCTCACACTCCCCCATTACAGTTGAGAACAATGCTTATCTGTGCAGTGCTGATCTATCCGCAGAAGTACATTATAAAGGGACAACCATACTTTTAACATGTTGGACACCAACAAAAATAAAAGTTTAAAAATACTTGTCCAATATAAAATGCAACTTACTTACCAGTCTAACTTGTTTTCTTTTTATTTATACTCCGGTATAATGCATTGATCCCCATCGGCTTCATGGAAGCAGCTATTGCAAACTTAGTAACTTCACCTCTTTCTTTTCTTTTTCAACATAGCAACCCAGTGAGCTGATTGCAAATACAAAATCCACTATCCAGCCTCATCTGTGCCTTAACAAATGCTTCAGGAATATATAGAAATATAAATACAAATCCAAATGTAAATCCAAGTATTAGAACATGTCCAGGCAAAAGAATAATAAAGTTGAGAAGTATGCGTGGCTTCCCAGCCTGTGTGCCTGCCTCCCTCTGCAGAAGCACTGGGAGACTGGGACAAGGGCTGGTGACATCATATCCTCCTCCTCCCCCACAGAAAGGCTAACTAGGAATGTTAACAGTGGAAACATAAGTTATTAGGTTGCAGAAATATTTGCCAGTGATTTTCAGTTAGTGTGCTGGTTCTTTAAACCAGTCATAGGAGTCTATCACAACAGTTTTCAAAACTACCCAACTTAGTTAAAGGTATGCAACATTTTATATTAGGTTAACATGCCATGTGAATATGCAACAAATCTCTGTTAATAACTAACCAGCTCAGCTAAATAAAGCTTTTCGACCAAAGCAGTGGTTGAAAAACATTTAAATAACAAGACACACCTCAGGATGACTTTTTTTATACCAGAATTATTTGCAATTTTCTAATTATTTCATAGTATGCACAGTTACCTATGTGGTTATGTCACATTAACATCAAAAAAAGAAAGCCACTGCAAAATAAAACGGGCTTTTCTTATGAAATTGGCATATGTAGAAAATTGCATTATGTTTATACAATGCTGAGGAAATCTCTATTTCATTTATCTATCTTTATAATTTGTCCATCTACCTGTGGGTGACTGTATAGATGGAGAGATAAAGTACCATTGATTTAACCCCTTGGCTTGCATTGCCTTACAGTCAGCTGGTTTGTACACTGTGTATATAGATGCAGTGGGCGGTGAAGCCTGGTTTTAATTATGTTTTGTTTGTTTTTCAAACCTGTTGCTTTATTTTAATTTTATTTTTCTACTGTAAAATATACATTTATTGTAGCATCATTTATAAGTAAGCATCAATGCTAAATAGTGTGAAAATGTTTACTTCTGGTATAATTTAGAAAATAAATATTTCAAAGTGCATCCACTAAGTGATGCTGACATAAG